>NW_008670934.1:91552-99264 GCF_000695815.1 Acanthisitta chloris
AAGCCATGTCCTCCCCTCCACGAAGAGAAACCCAGAAAGGTTCACAACCCAGAGAGGTTCACAAGCCTTTAAACCCTGTGATTTCACACCACATTACACTCAGCAAAAGGCTTCCCCTCGGAGAGCTCCCAGCAGAGCCCAGCACTGGGGGTTTGAGTAGTGAAACCTTGAAACCTGCTGGCGAGGAGTGGTTTGGGCTGGAGACGACAATGGCAAGTGGTTTTCCACTCCTCTCATCCCCAAAACGAGTAGGGGATGTCCAAAAGGATGTCTGGCTGTGTCTGTTCAGTGGTGCCAGTAACAGGTGGAACGAAACTGGGAGGATGCTGCCTGTCAGCAGCTTGGTTTGACCCAGCACTGAGCAACTTGGGTCCCTGTGGGCTCAGCCTCATTCTGTGCCCCTGAGCACCTGCACACTGATTTCTGAAAATCCTGGGAATGAAACAGCAACAACACTGGAAGAAGGAAATAAATAAGATGGAAGAGTGACATCTATTTTTAGCCATCACTTTTGGCAGGACAAGGGGGAATGGCTTCAAACTGACAGGGAGTAGGGTTAGATGGGCTATTGGGAAGACGTTCTTCTCTGTGAGGGTGGTGAGGCACTGGCAAAGGTTGCCCAGAGCAGCTGTGGCTGCCTTATCCCTGGAAGTGTTCAAGGTCAGGTTGGATGGGGCTTGAAGCAAGCTGGTCTAGTGGAAGGTGTCCCTGCCCATGACAGGGGCTGGATGCAATGAGCTGAGCAGAACACAGTGTCATCTCTGCACCATCAAAACTCAAACTTTATTATTAGAGAAAATACAGTTTGAATCAAAGTTGTAAAAAAACAACCAAACAAAACCACTTGGACATTGGGAATTCAACACACAGACGTTACACATCCATGGGGACTTCCATGCCATCCCCAAAGGCTACTGCATCTCCTCTTCCCTCTGTGCCCTGTACTCCTTCATGCTCTTCTGAAACAAAAGCAAAGAACAAGTGTTAACAGCATGTACCACAGTGCCACCATGCTGGTCTATGCTGGGACTTCTCTGCCTAAAGCCTGGAAAGGCTGGGCAGCTCTGAGAGAGCTCCAGGTGCTTTTGGAAGAGACTGAGCTTTGCAGTCACTCCATGAGGAGGTTGCCAGGCCATGTTGTGGGTCAGGCAGAGGACATGCAGGAAAACTATCACGTTTTGACATCAAAAGTGCCTCCAACACAGGCCTCAGCCCACTCCTCCCCACTCTGAGACCAAGAGATAGAATAGACCTCTGAGCTCTTCAGGAATGGCCTCACCTCAAAGGTGTTGAGCACATGCTGGCAAACATCCATCAAGTCGTTCAGCCCTTTCCGGAACGGCTCTACAGCAGGAAGGGTTCCTTTGGGAGAGCAGATGGGTTAGTGACACGGGAGGTGGCTTCCAAAGGGCTGGTGGTCCTGTCCCTCATTACCTGAGCAGTGTGGCTGTCACACCCATGCCAAGGGCAGTCCTTTACCTTACACCAGGTCTGTGCCCACTTCCCTCCTCCCTGCCCACGACAGAGGCTCAGAGCAGAGGTCAGTGCCTGCTGCCACCAACCCAGGTCCCTGGGGCCAGGAGAGCCTGGGGGCTCCTCATCTGGCTCAGCCCTAGGGCTGGGAAACAGCAGCTGGAGCACAGTGCTGGGAGCAGCCTCCGAGGCTGAGCAACAGGGCACAGCAGCTGCAGTGGCTGCAGAGAGGAGAGGGAAAGGGCCGTTCTTTATTTAAATGAGTCATGGTGGCAGACTGGCATGAGGAGGGGGAATTCCATGAACAAAGGGCCTCAGGAATGAAAGAACAGCACAGTCTTACCCCTGGTCTGGATCCTGAAGTTGATCTTGCTTTCAGAGGGGTGTGTGATGCAGTAGCCACAGAACTCCACGTCAGGGCTGCAGGGGGGAGAGAGCAGTGAAACCCACAGTGTATCTCAGGGAAGTCGGAGACTCAGGGCACCCCAGAGCTGCTGGGATTCAGGATGATTGCATAGCGACTGAGGGTTTTATCAGAGGGATGTGCTGAGGGGAAACTACCTGTGTAACATTATTCACACACACCTATCTGTCACTGGAGCTTTGCAGGGGAAGGACATGGCTGACACCATGTAGGCAACATGTGAGGACATGGACCTGCTGGAATGGGTCCAGAGGAGGCCACAGAGATGATGGGAGGGCTAGAGCAGCTCTGCCCTGGAGCCAGGCTGGGAGAACTGGGGGTGTCCAGCCTGGAGAAGAGAAAGTTCTAGGGAAACCTTAGAGCCCTTTCCAGTGCCTGAAGGAGCTCCAAGAGAGCTGGAGAAGGACTTTGGACAAGGGCCTGGAGGGACAGGACAAGGGAGAATGGCTTCCCATTGCCAGAGGGCAGGATTAGATGGGATATTGGGAAGGAATTATTCCTTGTGAGGGTGGTGAGGCACTGGCACAGGTTGCCCAGAGAAGCTGTGGTTGCCCCATCCCTGGAAGTATTCCAGGCCAGGTTGGACGGGGCTTGGAGCACCCTGGTCTAGTGGAAGGTGTCCCTAGCCACAGCAGTGGGTGGAATAAGATGGGCTTTAAGGTCTTCCCAACCCAAACCGTTCCATGATTCTAACGGGAGCAGCAGGATAATTAATTCCCAGCATCAATTCCTGTACCTCCATGCACCATGAAGGATGATCAATTTGCTTAACACTGGCCTGTTCCTACCCTTTTTCCTGATAGGCTTGTCCCAGAAGGAGACACTCACACTGCCTGGCCACGTGTGCTTCTATGGAGTTGAACAGTCAATGAGTCACAGGCCTTGCTGGCCAGCCCTGTCCCATAGCACACAAGAAAGGGAGTAGGACAGAGGCAAAGGTGGCAGCCAGGGTCAGTCAAGGGTGCAGATGATCAGGCAGGTCAGGCCAGGAGGTCAGTCTGCAGGTCAGGTGAGGGCAATGAGGTCAGACACTGCTCAGCAATCACCTAGTAGGTGTAGGATGATAAGGAAGGGCTGATGCAGGTCAAGAGGTCAGTCCATGTGTCAGCATCCAGGGGAATCATAGACTCATGGAATGGTTTGGATGGAAGGGACCTTAAAGCCCACCTTGATTCAACACCTTTCACTAGCCCAGGATGCTCTAAGCCCTGTCCAACCTGGCCTTGAACACTTGTAGGGATGGGAAGTCCACAACCTCTCTGAGCCACTCATGGAGTCCATGGCCCAGCACAGCTGAGCTCAGTTACTTCTCCAACAACTCAGGAGGGACTGAAATCCCTGAGCTGAGCTTAACGGCGTCTCCTGGGCAGGGTGTGGTAGAGGCCCAGGGGAAGCTGGTCAGACCCAACAAGGCCTATTAGTGCTCTCAGGATCCTGACACAACAGAAGGCAAAGGTTAACCCTGTGAGGAGGCAGTAAGGAGAAGCACAGCACCGTTCCTGATAGAAAGGCTCTAACAGGTGTGCACAGAGGGGATTTGGGATCATTTGCCTTGTTCCAGCAACAACTAAGGTGTAGATCAGTAAGGAGACGGCCAAAGCAGGGGATAGAGGTTGCCTCAGCCATGTCAGGCACCACAGAGGCTCCACTTACTTCTTCATGACCATGTAGCGAAGGGAGTTGCCCAGGGTGTGATCCTCGTCGTGCAGCACGAACGTGACACAGTTCCCATCCGTCCCATCCGCCTGGATCTGTCACAGATGGGAGAGAGAAACTGTGAGGCTCCCTGAGGTCAGGAATGCGGGAGAAGAATCAGCTCCTGCACTCAGTTTCCCCAAAGGAACTGGGAGGGTTGTAGGTCTGGCTGAGCCATATCTGTGGCTCACGGCCCTGATGCTGCTGTGGGACCAAAACACCTTCACAGAGGAGGGAAAGCTCCAAAGTCACACCTCTCCCTCTTACCACAGTGCCTGTGAACCCTTCACCTGCACAGGAGAGAGAAGGAGCCCAAAGAAAGCTGCAGCTTCAGGTTCCATGATGGAAAGGAGCTGGGAGTCATTACTCAGGGTAGTGATCCCAGGTCCTGCTACCACCCTGTGGAATGAGAGGGACAGGTAAAAATCCCCAGGGAGGAATGCTGCCTCTCAGCAGGGAGATCTGATCCCAGCTCCAAAACAAAACCAGCAGCACCCCAGTAAATTGAAGCTGTCCCTAACTCCCCAGCACAGCGTAAGCACCAAGAGCAGTGAACACATTGTGATGAACCTGTCTGCTTCACATGCAGGTTCTCACTCCTCTTTCCTGTGGAGAGTGACAGAATCACGGAGGTTGGAAAAGATCTCCAAGACCATCAAGTCCAACCTGTGATCCATCACCACTTTGTCAACTAGACCAGTGCGCTAAGTCCCATGTCCAGCCATTTCTTGAACACCACCAGGGATGGTGACTCCATCACCTCCCTGGGCAGCCCCTTCCAATGCCTGACAGCCCTTTCTGTGAAGAAATACTTCCTGAAGTCCAACCAGAACTTCCACTGGCACAGCTTAAGGTTGTCTCTTCTTGTCCTGTCCGTAGCTGCCTGGAAGAAGTCCTCAGGTACAACTATTGATCAGAGCGGGACGACGAGTTTTGCTGCTTCTCATCAAGCCCCTGGTCCACCCAGTCAGGTATCTTACCTCTGGCACTGCTGCTGTCCAATGCTTCCAAGGAAAACTGACACATTCCCTGAAGGACAGATTCCTCCCTGTCCCTGCAGCAATCGTGTCTGTGCCCAGAGGCAGAAGCCTTGATTTTAGATTTTAGGAAGCAATTCTTCCCTGTGAGGGTGGTGAAGCACTGGCACAGGTTGCCCAGAGAAGCTGTGGCTGCCCCATCCCTGGAAGTGTTCCAGACTAGATTGGATGGGGTTTGGAGCAACCTGGTGTAGTGGAAGGTATCTCTGCCCATGGCAGGGATTGGAAAGAGATGAATTTTAAGGTCCTTCCCAACCCAAACCAGCCTGGGATTCTATGATTTCTCAGGGTGTTTCCAAGTCTTATCTAGGAGGTGTCCAGGTATCAAACCACTCATCACAAGAAAACTTGTTCTCCTGCAAGACAACCTGTAAAATCAGCCCTGATGGAGTAGGGAGTTCTGCTTGCCTGGAGTTGTAGTGCATTGGTTACACCCCAATTTGCTGGTGTCTGCACCAAACTGTCCTTGCGTTATGGTAGAGGAAAAGCTAATGAGAACTTGATCAAATTCACTTGAGTCCCTCAGAGACAACAGGGATGGAAAAGGGAGCAGGTCCCCTGGACAATCCAGGGTTCACCCCAAGCCAGGTCAGGCCATGGCCCCTGTGCCCTGGCTGCCTTCCCCTCCCCAGCCCCACTAGCCTCAGAGCCATGACCTGGCACTCTGCAGCAGCTCTCCTGCTCACAGGGCTCTCATTTATGCTGCAGAATTATTTCCTGTGGTGTGGGGCCTCAGCAGTGCTGTGGGGGAGGCATTAGTGATGAGAGATGGGTCAGCCAGACAGGAAGCAGGTGGGGAACAGTCCCACAACTCACCTGTTCCTGCATCTGCTGCAGTTTAGGCATAACTTGTCCTTTGTGTCAGAATAAATAGTCCTTTCCAGGTCTTCATGAGCCACTACGGCTTTCTATATCTCCTGTTTCTGTATGGTCCTGCCTTCCTGATGGAGGAATCATGGAATGGTTTGGATTGGAAAGGACATTAAAGCCCATCCAGTTCCAGCCAGACACTTTCCACTAGAAGAGGTTGCCCCAAGCCCTGTCCAGCCTGGCCTTGAACACTTCCAGGGATGGGGCAGCCACAGCTTCTCTGGGCAACCTGTGCCAGTGCCTCAGCACCCTCACAGGGAAGAATTATTCCCAATAGCCAAGCTGCTGGCCTGGTGCCACAGCCTCTGCAGGAACTGAAGCTCTTCAAAGATCAATTTCCTCTGTCACATCAGACTCACAGGATTGGGATTTGGCTTCCTGGTGCAATTGTGGCTTTTACCCTGTGACCTGCACAACTGGCAACAAAAATGTGGATCTACAGAGCCTGGAAAAGGGGAACCCTCAGAAGCCAAACTAGTGCTCCAAGATCCTGGGGTCACTTAGGAAAAGTTCAGGGGCTGTAGATTGAAACACTACGGAAAACTGTTCATTTAAGCCTTCCCCATGGGCAGCTTTTAGAATCAGGCACCTCAGAGGGCTCACCTGTCTCTGCTGGTGCTCAGCTCTCCTGCTATCCTGCTGACAGACATGGAGCCCATGGTGTCCCCGTGCCAGCTCTCCCCGACACAGTCACTCTTGGTGACTCTGCAGCCTCTCAGCCTGTCGTGCACTGCCATCTAGTGCCTTCTACTGCTGGTCACGGCGCTGGGAAAGGGTCCTAAAAAAACCTGCCACGGGGCTCAGCCACCTGCAACAGGTGACACAGACCAGACAGACAATGCTGCCACTATCAGCCAGAGCCACCCCAGGCCTGGTGTCACACACTGCTGAGCGATTCACCTTTAAAACTCACCTTGCTCTAGAAACCTTCCTGAAAAACACCTTGCTTTAATCTTGACTAGTTTTAAAAGAGGTTAGACCTGGCCTAAACCTGCTTCTGTTCCCCACAGGGCAACCTCAAACACCTGTAGGTCATTAAACTCAGCCCAAAGGTGTGTTCCTCGCTGCCCCTCCTGTCCCAGGTACCACCGCTCGCTCCCCTCTGCCTCTCTCCCTGCTGACCACAGACACCGTAACGGAGCAGCTGCTTCATGCCAGGAAAACCTGGCAGTGCCACGGGCTGGACAAGGCTGGGGGGGCTGGGAGGTCTCTGGGGGTGACACCTGAGAGGGTTTAGACGCAGGTATAGAGGGAAGGACTGTAAGGCAGGTGGGGTGGAGCATGGGGATGATTCACACAGGGATCTGCACTGTTCCCCACCACCGGGACACAGCGCCAGCCCCGGGATGTCGCCTGGGGTGACCTGCGGAGATGGCTGTCCTGTCCCCTGGAGCTATCCTTACTGTCGCGATCTGTCCTGACACTGATGCCACCACACCCCACGTCAGGGTGCTCTCCCACTGGTGCTTAGGAATCACAGAATCATGGAATCAATCAGCTTGGAAAAGCTCTCCAAGACTGTCGAGCCCAACCATTCCCCCAGCACTGCCAAGACCACCACTAACCATGTCCCCAAGTGCCACATCCAAGTTCAGCTTCCCCTCTGACTGCACAGCTCACTCCAGGTTCCTCCACTGCATCCCTATGGAAACACATCGCTGATAAAATGACTCCAGTTTCTCCCTCAGGACCCTCCTCCTTCCTGGAAGCAGCATAAGAGGGTTTGGAGGTGGGTGAAGACACAGAACATGACAGCGATTGAACCAGCAGCTCCCTAAAGGTAACAGGTACACCCTAAAGCATGGAATCATGAAATTGTTAAACTGGGAAAAGCCCTCTGAGATCATCAAGCCCAACCATTCCCCCAGGAAAACCACCACTAATCACGCCCCTAAGTGCTTACATCCACACGGCTGTTAAATCCCTCCAGGGATGGTGGTGACTCCACCACTACCCTGGGCACCCTGTGCCAGTGCTGAACAACCTTCCCAGGGAAGGAACCTTCCCAACATCCAACCTAAACCTCCCCTGCCGCAACTTGCAGCCCCTACCGCTGCTCCCAGCCAGCAAAGCCTAACCCACTTCCAACTGCAGAGAACACAAAACCTCGCTCAGCCCCTTTTCCCTTCGCACCTCCCTATTATCCCGCACACCCCGTGGTGACTCCAAACCCGCGTCTCTTTCTCACCGTCTCCAGCACTGCCCTGCGCTCT
>NW_008670934.1:99346-99825 GCF_000695815.1 Acanthisitta chloris
ACCCCCCCCCCACCTTGCAGCCCCTACCGCTGCTCCCAGCCAGCAAAGCCTAACCCACTTCCAACTGCAGAGAACACAAAACCTCGCTCAGCCCCTTTTCCCTTCGCACCTCCCTATTATCCCGCACACCCCGTGGTGACTCCAAACCCGCGTCTCTTTCTCACCGTCTCCAGCACTGCCCTGCGCTCTCCATCCTCGGCCATGCCGTGCCCGGACTGCAGCTCCCGACAGGCTCCCAGCCAGCAAAGCCTAACCCACTTCCAACTGCAGAGAACACAAAACCTCGCTCAGCCCCTTTTCCCTTCGCACCTCCCTATTATCCCGCACACCCCGTGGTGACTCCAAACCCGCGTCTCTTTCTCACCGTCTCCAGCACTGCCCTGCGCTCTCCATCCTCGGCCATGCCGTGCCCGGACTGCAGCTCCCGACAGCCCCGCTGCTCCCGGCGGCCCCGATCTCCGGAAACACGTCGGGATCGG
>NW_008670935.1:0-8985 GCF_000695815.1 Acanthisitta chloris
CTTCCTTCCTTCCTTCCTTCGTCTCCCCTCCCCTCTTTTTTTTCTCCTTTATCACTATAGTCTCAGATTCCTTTTACATGGCTGTTGGCCATTCATAAAGTAGCGACCAATATTAACTACTCAACCAATATTGACCAATCCTACATGTCCCTAGGGTCACATCCAACGAGATGATCTTTTGCCTAACAGGTCTCTAGTCCAAACTGAAAATGCAAAGCTGCAAGAGGTTCTTCTAGGTAGAGTATTTGCCTGTCCACACCATATCCAAAGTGACAATGAGTCTTGCTATTTGGCTCCAGTGATTCTCCAACTGCACCCACAACAGTCAAAAACAAAAATGTAAATGCTGTATAAGTTGTCACACTTTAGGGAGCAAACAAACAACTAAACAGACCTGACAGCTTAAGAATACTATATTACAGTAGCAAGGTAGCTGTCATGGTCAAAGGGAAAATGAATTCATGTGTTACAAGTTTATCCAATTCCTTCCTTTGTTACACAAGAAATATTTAAATTTAAAATTATGTTTTTGCACAGATACAGTTAACTAGAAAATCAGTACTTTTCTTGACAGATTCTGGGATAGGATTACATTTATCCCAGCAAAATTGTATAATTTATAGTAATATACCTGATATACTGTGTATTTTGTGGCTTTGCATAAGTAATTATTTTATGGTGCATGCAGTATTTACATTATCCAGTTTTCTAATTATGTCTATTTTTTTCTGTTTTGAATCTAAGATGAATAAATCAGTAATTGGAAACCAAATGTTTATGATTTAATTTTAATCAGAAGTCAATTAGGAGTCAAAACATACTTCTGTGTGGAAAAACCTGTTTATTTGTATTTAATATGACTGAATAACAATTATACAAGAGAAATACAATGGATTTAGAATGTCAGTCAATTTCCATCTAGCCTCTGGTTTTTGCCTGTTTTTTTTTGAACAAGGGGCTGTGTCATCACAATATAGAGAGCTAATAATGTAACATAAGGTGTTTTTTTAAACAAATGTTTTTTTCAAACTGAAAGAAATTGCCAGTGATTAATGATGTCTTGATCTCTGAAGCATAAAGACTACCAAAAAGATTTTCAAAATGGATTATTTTCACCTTGTGCTGTATTCTATGCAACATTTGAATATAATTTCTGAATGAGTGATGCTGTTCTAGGAAATATATGTACACATTTTTCTCTACAAAATATTCATCTATAAACTTGCCAAATGTCTAAAACAGCAAATGAAATCTCCCTTGTAAAGATCACGAATGAGCAACCATGAGGAGACTTCAAAAAATAATTCTCTAATTTCAATTTCTTGACTCAACAATGTACTCAAGGCTCAGTAATAAACACATTTCCATCCCATCCTATCCTCAAAAATGAAGAGATAAAGATGTATATACCACCCTGATCCACAAGAAACTGTCCTGAAAAAAAAGGTGCTCTTCTTAGGACAACCCGTATTTGACGTTGACCAAATGGGAACAGCATCAATAACACAGGTATATTTTCATTATTGCTGAGCATTACTTGCACAGCATCAAGGCCTTTTCTGCTCACCACACCACCCCTCCAGTGAGCAGACTGGGAGTGCACAAGAAGATGGGGAGGGACGCACACAATCAGGACAGGTCACCCCAACTGATACCCCATGTCATATGACGTCATGCTCAGCAATAAATCATGGAAGAAGAGGGAAGTGAGGGACATTTGGAGTGAAGGTGTTTGTCTTCTCAAGTTGCTGTTGCTACATGTGATAGAACCCTGCTTTCCTGCAGATAGCTCAACACCTGCATGCCCATGGGAAGTGGTTAATTAATTTCTTGGATTGTTCTGCTTGTGTGCACAGCTTTTATTTTCCCTATTAAACAGTCTTTATGAGTTTCCTCATGTTTATCCTTCCCTTTCTCTCCTCCATCCCAGGACAGGGAGAGTGAGGGAACTGCTGTATGGTGCTTAGCTGCCTAGCAAGGTTAAGCCAGAACATCCACCCATTTTGTTTTCTCACAGAAAGTTCTCTTAAATGAGGGTACTCTTGGCATAGCAAGAGCCAGATGACCCATACATTTTTACCAAAAGATTTATTCAAATCACTTTCAGAGACAGAAATGATAGAGCAGACCACAAAACTCTATGAAATAGACTCTCCTACAATTCTTGGGTTCAAAAGTCATCAGGAAAACCTGAGTATCATATCTTCTACTAACACTATTGTCTAAAAGCTGGCTATGAAACAAAACCATAAAAATACAGCTACAAGAGTACACATACTACAATATATTCAGACACTTGCAAAAAAAAAAATCTAGGAAGTGTCAATATAGGATATTTTGACCATCTGTTATGAAAATCACTCCAGGGGAAGCAAATTCATTTCCATCCAAAGCATGCCATGACTTAACTAGTAGCTAAAGACTTAGTGTTTTATCCAATCTGCCTTGATATTTTTACAGAACAGCATCCAGCTTCTCACTTCTGGAAGGCTTATGTCAGATTGGATCTCTGTCATACTGCTACAAACATTATTTGTTGTACCTGCCAAGAAAAATGCATCGACCCAATGCTAGTGTCAGCACAGGAAGACGCAATGCTGAACATCTAAAACTGCCTATTCTCTTTTATAGCTTTCTTTACAGTAAAGCAAGGAATTGCAAGAAGTTTAGGACTTTAGACAAACATGGGAGGAAGGTTACTTGAGGTCCTACATCAATTTATTCAGGTCCAGTGGATCAATGGCTCCAAACGGAAAGTAAAAGTGATTCTTAACAGGCTGTAAAGGTCACATAAATTAAATGGTAATACATCCCACTTAATGTTTTTATTCTTATGACTCACTGTGTTCACTTTTCCAATTTCTATCCAGTGTCATGCATGAGTTACTTGCTCTAGCCTATATTTTGAACATGGATTTTCATTGGCATGTTGACAGTTATCCCTTCTTTTTTCCCAAAATTTTAATTTTATCCCTGGTGTTTCCTTTACTCCTCTTCCAATCACTTGTTTGAGAAAGGCAGAGGAGCATAAGAATCTAATGTCAATGACAGTGTTATATTTATGTTACTAGAAAAATGTCAAGGATTTGTTCTCAGTTTCAGCAACGAAAAGCCAGCTACTTCAGTGACTGAAGTGTACTTGCTGAAGATATTCACTGATGCCACTCAGAGCACAATGTGATATAAAAAGGGTGTACGATGATATTGAAAGAAACTATAGGGATTTTTTCCTTAGCGATGAGAAGCACAGAGCTGCAATATTATGAAACATATACACACATTAGCAAAACTTAGAGGAAATGTCAAGCAATGATTTCCTCTCTCTTTAAACATTATTTTAGGGTAAAATAGATATCTCATCTCTTAATAACTGTTATAAAACAAAAATTGAAGCACTCATTTGTAATTTTTTCCCATGCCTTCTTCACATTACACAGTACAACTCTTTAAGACAGACAGTAGCACAATGACAAAGAAAAAAACCAAACCCACAAAAAGTACACTAGCTTTAAGAGAGATAGGTGTTTAAAAAATGTCCATTTACTGAGTATGATATAAAGCTACTTTCACAGTGTTGAAAGTTTTGCACCTTTCTGGCAACTTGTGAGGCAAGCCATCAAACACCACCTGACAGACAATGGAGTCAGCAACAAATCATGTCACAGAGCAAACAGATCACAGTAGCAGCATTGCTGCTGTCATTTAAATCCTCAGCCCTGGCAGGTGCTGTATGTGCGTCCCCTCTGCTCTGCAATTGGACAGCAGCCTCTTCAATGTCTCTATGCCTCAGTGTTTGCCCAAATTCTGTTCCATAGCCTTTTACAACTCAATTTCCAGTCTGAAAGCTTTATTTATGCAAATCGCTACAAATGCTCATCCATGCCAAGGCATGCAAATTTTTCCACAGTATCAACATCTGTAACATCATCTTACTCTTTTCATTAGCAAGCTCCTTTTATTCATTATTTTATAGAGAACCTTCTCACAAAGAACAAAACTTCAGTTATATAGAATAATATTCTGAAAATAAATTCATGAATGTTAGTGTCACCTGAACTGCTTTGCTTTCCTCACTTAGGGGACATAGTTAACTGAACTATTAAAAAAAGATTAATTCTTTCTTACAAGACTAGGAAGCGAACAGGGAAGAAAGAATTAGGTACTAACATAGGAAAAGGATTCTAAAGTAAGATGAAGTGACGTGAACACCCCCTGAAGGGGATGGAACAACACTGGACAAGGTGTGCTGCTGCATGCAAGCCAACAGTTAAGTTATGAGGTGATTCTTTCAGTGACAAGACATTCAGAAAATTCAGAAACCCAGTAGCAGTATGTTTATATGTTGGCAAAATAAAACCACCTCAGCATGGGAATCAGGCATGCTCAAGGACCACATGCTGTTCATTGCAATTTACGAGTTTTTAAAGCACTGGACCTAATGAATTTACTACTAGTACAGAACATGAATTGGCTGAAGCAGTTTCAGAATAATTAGTCATTCTCTGATTAAAAATATGTATTTTCCACTCCAATTCCTCTCAAAATTCTTCCTATGATCGAATAATTATCATGCCTTGTGGACAGAGAAAAATTACTAAATGTCAACCATCTTAAAGCTCGTGAGGCAAACAGATCACTGAATATGATTCAACAACATCATCTGGATCCAAAACCAAACTGATATACAAGGAGGATTACTACCTATAAGAAAAATAAAATATATCTTCCCTACTCAGGCAACAATGGGAAGGGCTCTAAAATAATAAATCTAATTTGCATGCCACACCTTCAGAGAAGTGTGGAGAAGTCAGAGCAAAAGAGAAACTATCATGACTATCCTGGCACAAGTGAACAAACTGGTGCCACTAGGTTATAAAAAAAAGGCATATAAGAGGGGAGAACAAGTTACAACTTAGAAATAAGAAAGACTTCAGCAAATGGGACAGCAGATAATCTGCTATCTGTATCTACTGAACATGCAAGATGAAATGTTTGAGAATATTTGTAGCTGCCAAAAAACCCCAACACAAAATCCAGATCAGTGAATTAATTTTTTTTTTTTTGTAACTTTTATGATAATTACCTCTGCAGACAGAACTAGCACACATTAACATAGAACAATTCATCACTTAAGACTGTCTTGGAGATTAACTTCCTTTTCCACCTCTATACATCCTTAATCTTGTAAGTTGTATACCCAAAAGACCAACCCTGAATTTCATTTCATTTACATTGTAGAAAGGAATAAAAGGCTATTATGCAATGTATACTTTCAGATGTCTTTCATTTCTGCACAGTAACTGAACAAACTAGGAGAACCAAATTTTTTGAGCCAATCTTCATCATGCAGACCCTATTTTGTGAAATAAAAAATAATAAAAATGTTCTGTTAACCTAGATTCAACATAAAATAAGTAATATTTGCAGGCTGGCTTCCACAAGCCCTCTAGGGATTAAATATAATTTGCAAAACTAAATGCCTACTCATATTTTGTTTAGTAGTAGCTCACCCTACATTTGATTTTTTAGAGTTGTCACTTTAGACTACTGGATTTTCAGAAGTACCTTACAACATCACTGGAAACAGGAAACATAGCCCAAGGGTCTGAACACACAATGGTTAATGCTTATATACCCACTGTGTCTTCAAGGAAAGGAAGATGGAATGATTCCAAGTGGGTAGAAGAAATGCTGTCAGGAAGAGGAAAATAGTATGAAAATTGCAATCATATTGTTATTAAGGATGACCTATCTTCAATATAATGTTTGATTCTTTGAGATATTTCAGCCATTTCAAATTACACTTAGCCCTAATGTGATATATAATTCATCATCACACATAAAATGTTATGCTTCCAAAGAGATTGTGGTGGAAAGAAGCAGAGGAAAAAAAAATCAATATTGCTTAATTTAGAGAAAATTTCTTGAAAAAAAAATCAACATTATATTAAACTGGAAAACTATTTCTTCATTGGGCTTGAAAGGTCCCAGGAAGTCATCTTCATTTTCCCACACTTACTTTATTATATATTGCCATGCTTTTTCACTTTTTAGTTCGCATTTTTTCGAATATGATACATAGCCAGTGGACAGGGATGAACCTGAGTTAGGGAAGGTTATTTCAAAACTTTGTGTGCTATTCCTCAGTCTTGTCTACTTAGTTTATAAATACCTTGTATCTGTGACAGTCTTAACAGGCCACAACATTTCTATACAGAGAATTCCATGAAAAGACTTCTGAAAATACAAGAAAATTCAAACATATAGACTAGACAATTTACACAAGTCTTGCTTAATGCTGGAAGCTCCAACACATTATAGTATGATGTTTTTGTTTGCTTTTCACTCCTGCATAGTGTTAAATGGCTAAAATTTCACATCTTCAGAGAACTGGGTGCTCCTTTCCACATTATGTGTGCCCTGGTTTACATGTTTCATCTCCCAGTAAACAGCTCAGACAACCTGGTTCTTCTCTCCCCCATAAACATTTCTTTTCTCAAACCTTCCACAATCAAATATTATGGCACAAGACCTCAAGGAAGCTGAAGGGAGTTTGAACAGGATTAAATCCACAAGTGTGTCTTTATGAAGAAAGTGCACCAGGAATTGCCTGTAAAGTAAATCAATTAGTAACAAAAATTCCCACGAAGAAACTGAGATAGAATACTGTTCTCAACACCTACACACTCGTAACTGTTTCTATCCCAGAAAGACTTGATTTTAAGTTTTACTTAGTATACAGCGATAATAGCAGTGCTCTCTCTCTAGGCTGAATACTGACTGTTAGTTCAATTGAGTTCAAAGCAAAAAAAAAAACCAAACACCCCACACTGGTTAAAAAATTATGATTTATTTTATATTCCATTAAATAATCTTTCTGTGCTGTCCATCTGTATAATTCACAGTATTTCTAGGAGGTAATAGGAAAACAGAATGAGTAGATATAGTTTGGGAGTGGTGATGATTGGTTCTTTATCTATAATACACTAAGCAGACAAAAAGAAGCCTAAAGGTCTTCAGCAGTTCTGAAGTCTTTGCTGTTCTGCAAACAACCAGGTAGTGTACAAATAGATAAGAGGCCAGTGCCTAAGCACAAACACTGTTGCAACTCAACTCCCCGCCCAGTACTTCACATACCTATTGTTACTAAGTGATATATGATAAAAACTGACTTTTTTTTTATAATTAGTTGAACCTTCATAAGTAATAGCCACTATATACTGAAAATTAACTAGGAACTATAAGTTTACATCATACACAGTGTTCACAATGTTAAATATTCTTGAAAGTACCAAAGTATACCATAAAATCAATGTTTTAAAATGAGTGAAAGACTGAATTCTTATTGATAGATATAATGTCTGAACAATTTTTTAGTGTTTCTCATTTCTCCTGTGCCACATTGTCTCTTAGGTGGCTTCAGAGCATTGCTACTCAAATTGGGTCTAATCAAGTGTAACTAAATTTTGTGGATCCTGGTGATACAGCCCAAGAAGAGTACACCTGGAATCGGTATTACAGTACTTAGTTGCCTACCAGAACAAAAATTTTGTATGCCCTGCCATAATTCATATATTTTGATGTAAAAACAAACAAGTTCTGTTTTAGCAAAGTAATAAAGTTTCTCTCAGAGGACTTCAAGCTCTTTTTAGCCCATCACATTATTAAATCCTTTGTTCATAAGACCCAGGATTTCAAGCATTCAATTTTTATTTTCCTATATTACATCATGCAGATGAAAGTTAAACATCCATGGTTGGCAGGAAATATAAAGTGAGAAGCAATGAACACATGAAGCATGTCCTAAGCAAAGAACATGACACATAAAAGGAACATCAAAATACCAGCACCCACACAGCACACAAAGAAAGCAAGTGATCAAGTTCTGAGTAATAGTTCAGCAACATTAGGATATAAGAAACATTACAAAAATTGCTGATAATTTTGGAAAGTTTATGAACAGAAACACATAAAGCATAACATAACATTAAAATTTTAGGAGTAAAATATATGTATACAAAATGCACACAAATGAAAGTTTGCAATTTGATTTCCCTTATAATTTTATGCCACAGTTTTATGTGGAAGATTTAATAATTCTAAAATATTTGGCAGTGTCTGACTTACAACACAGTAATATTTCAGTGAGATAGCTTGCCACTATTTTACTAAATATATTTTTCTATATATTGCTTTGGATGTGAAAATTTCTGCTCAATGCACCCTGAAGCGAAAGTGCAATTAAGTTCTTCCTAGTTAATAAGAATGATCAGATCAGCGTAAGTTCTCATTTTGCACTTCTTTTCCAGGACAAGCTCTGATCATGTGCATTCTATATATAAACCATCCATTCCAACTGTCCTCTGCAATTCATTACTAAAGCAGAATGCTCATTTTGGTCCTTAAATCAATTAAATCAACTACCTGATAAATTCTCATTGGACATTATTAAAAAGTTATGAAAAAATCACTATCTTCTAAGAATTACATGAGGAATGAAAATTACCCTTTTTTTAAAATCAAGGTGGAAACCAATGAACTGTCTGAAAAAAGTTTAAGTCCCAAAGACAGTACTACTAAGCACTAACCTATTGAAATAGGTAAGGTTGATGGATAACTTCCAGTTAAACTCAGAAATACAGAACCATTTTATTCTTATTTTCTTCTAGAAAATTACAGTCTCAGAATAAGGCACAGCTTTGATTAAGGACTAAGTTGCCCAAAGCATGCGTGTGTACATATCTGCAGCATTAAAAATAAATTAAATGTGCTAAAATTTATATATCTGATCAAATCCTGTCAACAGTAATGGAAATTAAGCACCAGCTTAAGCAGTTTTCAAAATGCTGGGGTCTCCCCTGCGTAGAAGCACATGAGTTTATCAGCATACCCTGGTCCTCAAACTTCTGCACTTTCCTTAGTACAAGCTCCAGGATTGTGATACAGAGTAGGAGGTGGCTTTTAATCCTTTCTGGGGGCAACCTC
>NW_008670935.1:9007-17940 GCF_000695815.1 Acanthisitta chloris
AATCCATTGACAATGAGGAGTTTCTGCAGTGCTGTCCAGCCCTTACTCTCCTGGTTCTTCACATGCATGACTCTTCCGCCTGAACAAGCACACAGTACTTCAAGCATGGCCTAATTGACAAGAACACCTGACTGCTGCTGTTAACCAAAATGCCTTTCAGAGAAAGTACCAAAACACACAGAAAGAGGCAGTGTAGGTTAACTCTTACTCTTCTTCAGGATTTTCTTTTTAATGTTAGTAGCAAGAAAGACTCTAGTATGGAGAGCTAATCATTGTCACCATTCCTTTCTCATGTAAATCAGTTGTCACAAACTCTGAGGAGTTAGAAAAGAGCTGTAGCTCTAAGACTAAGACTATCAGAAGACTACTGGAATAGCTGGAGATATATTTTTTTCCCTTTGGCTGAGGAGAACCTGACTGAATGTTGTTGGACAGAGACAGTTCTAGAGACATCAGGGTTTAGTTTCTCTGAAAAGGTTTCTATCCTGCACAAGACATTATGAGGCTATTACAAAATTATTGTTAGATCAGGGAAAAATAATGTTTAAAATTTGTTAGGGCAGGACATTTTAGTCCCATTTTTGAGGAACTACAATTTCTTTTGACTTTTGTTTCCTTAATTCTCTTAACAATAGTCAAAAGTGACAGCTATCTCCATGACTGTTTCTCAGTGCTTTACATCAAAGAATATGGAATAAATCCATAGCAGGAAAACTGTTTTATTTCTGAAGCACATTGACTGCATTACCTCAGTCCAATAAGAGATAACTATAAATTTTGTCTTATATTTATATTCATATGTCAAAGCCAGTTTTAACTATTTCTACACTGTAAAAGGTAGGGAAGGAAAAGAGTTCTTCATCTGCAACTAATGTATACCTGTTCAGCTCTTTGAGTAAACAACAAAGTTCACTTTGGCAAAGGAAAGATCTTTTAATCTAATGCCAAAAAAGTATGTATCACTGTCACTACTCTTATTTTAGCAGTTCTCTTTTCAATTTAAATAGCCCTTTCCAGTTTGCCCTAAGTATTGCAATCTCCAAAGGACAAAGTTGTAGCAACAAACATTCAGACTGGTTCTGCAGGTGTCTGAAGAGATGGTACATCTACGTTTTGTATGTAAGAACAGCACCTACGATTGTTGGGAACCTGTGCTTCGTGACCTTTATGTCTTGTTTAGAATTTCTCTAGGCATTCAGGCCCTGAAACATGTCAGTTATATATTAGTGCAGTTGTACAGCAGGATGAATTTTTTTTCTTTCACTGCCACAACCTAGGTATGTGCTGCTTAGACTAGCTGGTCGTCACATAAGATAAAAATAATTTTGACAGTCAGGAGAACACACTAAATACACAAGTTCCACAGATCAGCAATCAGCCTTATCTGACAGTCTAAGCCCAGAAACGGTTTTTAAAAGCATTTTTTTTTTTCCTTTTGATCATCTAGACAACTTTGGTGACAGACACTTTTCAGTCTCCTCTTTATATACAGGATCTAACAGTTTCCAGCATAAATAATGTATTTACTTACTTGCCTAAAATTCTAAATTACACGCACTGGGATTGAAAGAGAAAAATCTACTATTCAACAGGTACAATTTGCTGAGAGGGCACACAAGGGATTTCACAATGGGGATGCAGAAATTCTAGTAATTCCACTTCTTTCAAAAACATATTCTGAAGTAGTCCTATACATATTTCCAGGCTTTACTGACTATAATCATAAAATCATTAACTTCTCTTTTCTTTTTACCCCCAAAAGCTCCACAAATAGGAACAATCACTTTAATTGACCTTGTTTCATCTTGCCTCTCTAACTTCAATGAGGACATTGATAGGCTGAACTATTTCATCTTTCCTAACTATCTACATATTCTTTTTATCCCTTAAACTTGTATTACATCCTTATTATCCATGTAAGATTGCCTGTAAATACTCTCAATCTCATGTCAATTTTATTTCTACTCAAATCATTGGCCAAACTATTATTTCTTTTATCTGAATATCATGCTTCTTTTGCATATGGCCTTGTCCTTCATTTACTGAAGGATGGTGCAGTGCATTTTCACGTGAGTTAAATAATGCAACCTTCACAACACTTTTGAAATTTCAAAACTCCTCTGTTCTGAAGTGAATGCCTATTTTAAGTGCTTCAGGTATGCATATTAATCAGTCCAAAAACCTCTGTTACTCCAGTGACTTATCATAGTTACGTTTTTGCTTTCACTGCACTACATGAGCACAGTTGCATCTCATTGGAGACCTTCTCTTTGGTAACTCATGACATGCCACATCATCTTTCCATATCTGTGCTTGATTTTTTGCTTGTCTTCCATGTTTCAGGAGGACAATGTTGTCTGCCTTAACTGAATATTTTATATGTAAATACACTTTAAAACCCCCTTAAACCAAATTAACATCCCTCCCCCCAACACCCTGAGTCAGGGGAGATTCAGATTAGATATCAGAAAAGATTTTTTCATTGTTAGGGTGGTCAGGCATTGGAATAGGTTGCCCAGGAAAGTGGTGGAGTCTCCACCCTAGAAGTGTTTAAGAGCTGTCTGGATCTGGCACTGGAAGATACAGTTTAGGGTTTAGGGGTTACCGTAGAGTGCCAAGCTAACAGTTGTACTGGATGATCTTAAAGGTCTCTTCCAACCTTGATGATTATATGAACAGATTTCTACTGTTCCATTCTTGAATATTCTTTAAAATATTCTGTACTCAGTTTGCATTAGATGTAATCACAGGAAAATTATACTGACATGCGTACACAAATGTATATTAATCCAGAGTAAGATGTTAAGAAGATGCATTTTTGGTAAATAACTTTCTAGAAAACTTTCTAAGATTTCATTTGTGAAGCCTTAAGCTTCACGTCTTTCTATCTATGTGTCTAGCAAAACTATGACACATATTTACATTTGTCTTCCTTGTAAGGGAATTTTACCATGTAAATTTACTGGAATGAGCAATTATGATTCTTTCTTTCATCAATTCACTTGCTATTTTACTTTTGCAGGCAAAGAGTATTATAGGAGGCAGACAAGGACAGAGAGAAGCATTCAATGTGTTAATTTTTAAGAGAATTTTACTGGGATCAAAGGTAAAAATTGTAACAAATACATAATAACATACATGTGCAAAACTGTTGAAACTCTGTATCTTGTTACATGAATGTAATGATACTTCTTTCCATTCTTCCTGGTAGGCAATGGTGTTTTATCTCTAGCTAACCCAGACAGCCCTAGTCAGAGAAATAACACAAGCTCTAACCATCCAAAAGAAATGTTTCAGCTGTTGACTTATTTATCACAGCCACGAGCTGGTGCAGCATACAACTGTACCTCAGCTAGTGATTGCTTATTAAAAATCACATTCTAGTGACTAAGATTTTAATATCTACTATATAATTGCTAGAAAATCTATCAGTATACTTATAATATTTTTATTTTCTGTACAAGTTTAGAAGCATACAATACATGATAAGGCAGTATTCCTTTCATGAGAAAGGAAGCTAGAGATAAATAAGTGAATATGGACTAGCATATATATATATATAACTCCTGCAGAAATTGAGCAAGAATGTGACCTATACTGATTGCAGAAACTTGTAAGTAATATCTTCAAAAAAACCCTGGGTTTTAAACTAGCATTCATTTAGCACAGAGTAAACCAGTAAATCAGAGATTTTGCTGAATCCCAACGAAAATATCACTCATTTTGCTGAATCCCAACGAAAATATCAGGAAAATATACAACATTCCAGTGTTATTGCTTTTTTTTTGGATTCAGACTAGTATGAATTTTCCCAAGCCAAAACCAGAAAATAAAATCAAACCAAGAATGCTATCACAGACCTTGGCTTTCTGTTAAACATTATAGGATGCTGAAGTGAATATTGCCTTGAGCTAGCTGAGTATTAGAGTATTCTACAGAGACCTAACTCAATAATACAATAAAAATCTATTGACAATTGCCTTGAACCAGTTAAGTGTTTAAGTATTCTACAGAGATCTAATGCAACAGACTAAAAATCTATTTCTGTGTGGTAATGACAGTCAAGTTTTTTGTGAGATTTCTCAAATCAATGTTTATAGGCACTTGAAAAGAAAAAAAAATCAAATACCCAAAGTGATCTTTGTCCGGTGCATGAACTGGTTTGCTATTTTACAGCACAATAAAAATGCATACATACATATCTCTCAGCAAAGCAAGAAATTTTTCTGGTAGGCATAGAAAAATGCTAGAAAATACTACCTCCTTGTTTCATATAATTATCCTCTTGCCACGAGATGGCGCAAAAGGATTAAAAATACCTACATTTCTAAGGTTTTCATCTGAAAAAAGGCACAAACTTTTTAGGGAATTGCACCAGAAACGTCATCAATATTTGACTTTCAATTTGCTTAGCAAGTTATGAATATCCTTCTGCTTACTTTGACAAACTGAAATATGGAGACTTACCATAGAGCTAAGGAATATGAAGAAATAAATTGTTTTACTAAAACTTACACTTCCTGCAAATTACAAAGAGCAAGCAGTGGACATCTAGAATTATGTATTTCCTCTTTAGGACTGGGAAGTAAGAACATAGACAATATACTGAAAACTGAACAGAAACAAGAAAAAAATAACTCCAAACCCACCAGTAATGTATAGTCTCCACTAAGGAAAATTTATCAAAGTTCAACAAAGTGTGTATCAAGATTTTTCCTTTACTACACTCGTATTTCCCTTCCAATTGCAATTAAAAAAAAAGAGAGTTGATCTCAAACTTAGTGAGCTCTTAAAAAAGCTGTGTTATATAATGAGAAAAATACTGAAAAAAATATATTTATAGCTTATAGGTTATCACATTGTCAAATGAATGCTTTCTATTCCCACTGCAAAAACTTATCCTTCACAAAGAGCAGTACTAAATGATAGGAAGAGCTCAGAGTGGACTGACTGCAGAAAATCAAACTGAAACAAAGTCCCAAAGCCTTGTGCAGGGCAAAGAACTGCAAACCATAATCACTTCACTGGCAATTATTTCATGTAACACATTTCCATTATCTACTAAAAGTCCAACAAAACAACTATTAAAACACTGTTCATAGTCTTCAACCAGAAAGAAACCAAGCACCTCAGAAAATAATACTAATTCAGCAGCAAGTTTCTTTTAAGTTGCTATAAACTCTTCCTTTAAAGAAAAACAGACCCTGAAAAATGTTAAAATTATAAAAGAATTAAGGTTGTGTCAATATTGTCCTGATCTCCATTGCCAGTATTTCTGCTTGTACAGAAACATATTAAGCTACCTTCAAATATTTTTTTCTGTACATCACTTCATTTTAGGTAATATATTTTAAAGCACTAATGGATTACCCTTGAAATGTCAGAGCTTGATTAAACATTAGAATAATTGATATGACTTCTGTTTGCTTAGATATTTGAATTTAATCCTTTAAAGTCTTCTTTTTTCTGTCGTCATGCCACTATGATACCACATTTTTGATGTTGTTTTCCTGATAACCAATAGGACAGTTTTAATCCACTATAATGATCCCAAAATAGTTTCAAAACTTATCCAGAGATAATGTGGGTTTACTGCTAATGTATCACGATTTTTGTGTTACTTTTTTCCTTTTTTTTTAGTGAAAAGAAGGATTTTAGTATACTAGAGGTAGAAATGGACTCCAACCAGCATACCCAGAGTAACAAAGAACCAGTCACATCACCAAAATGACCTAATAATTATGGATACCTGTAAGAAAATACTGTATGGGTGCTTTTAGAGAGATAGAGCTGGAACCATTTAACTGGCACCTGTGGGACTGATCCACCTAGGCTGCATTTATCCCATTAGACCTGACTTTCACAGCCTGTCCCAGCGGCAAAACAACCTCAGATCGTATGTAACAAGCACTTACTGGTTGTATCTTGATGGCTGCAGCCATGGGAAAAACAAAGGGTGGGTATTTTCTCTCCTGAATGTAGTTAACCCCAAATTTAACAAGAACTCACTGCTGTGTTAATGTTTTTGGTCCTGTAATTTTGAAAGCTGAAGTACTTTGAGCTTTTCCATTTGTGTTTAACGCCAGATAAGTGGTTGTTTTAGAAGTGAAAACTTAAAAGCTCATTTGAAAGTTCTGCTCTAAAATACAACTCAACAAGTATAATAACCCCCTGAATGTAGTGAAATGTAACTATACTGTCACTTTATTTTTAAAAAATACAATCCGTCTCTTTTCAGAACTTAAATAATTGATTTCTCCTTCTTTTTCACAAAATTTTAGGTATCCCGTTTAGAATATCTCAAGCCTAGTGACATTTCTTAGTCATATTTTAGATTCCTACATTCTCTTGAAGATTTATGCATATCAAAACTTTGTTGGAATTATTACTATAATGCAACATGTCTTAGTTCTTCTTTCTTTTCTAATTCTCATTATTCTGACCTCGAATAAAAAGCTAGTGGAAACCAAGCCACAGTTATGATACATTCACAAATGGCACACTTATTTCAGAGGTTCAGATGTCTTGCAAGAATACAAAGACAAAATGTATGATTTTGTCTTTATTGTCCATTCTGTACATGTTACACACACACACTTAAATTTTAAAGATCAGTTTCTTCTGGTCATCAGAATGGTTAGACTGTCTAAATAATATAATACAAACAGAATAAAAAGTAGTACATTTACACCTTTAGAAAGATTTTCTCAAATTAAGTAGTCAAATCATGCTACTACTTCATTTGAAACCACTTAGGGAAATTTGAAGGAATTGCATAAACAAAGAAAAAAGTATGTATTTTATAACAGAGTACTCTTACAGAGGAAAATCCATCTATCTGTACATGTGCCATTCAGTTGCAACCCCCAGACAAAAAAAAAAAAAAGTAGATCCAGTGATTTATAGCACAATTGCTTTGAACATCTTCATCAGAAACTTAATAAAATGCCCCCAAGTATTAAGACATGGCGAGAATCAAATTTACCTAATATGCCTGAGGCTCTGTTCACCCATTTTAATCAAGTTGTCAGCTTCAGTGGTATCTTCACCATGAGCACCATACTCTTACTCAAGGTAAAGAGCATATCTCAGCACAATCATGACAGAACAAAATTTATCCAACAGAAGGGAAAAAATCACACTTCGCTAAAATGGTTCCCACCATAGTATTGACTGTCCTACACTTTTTTGGACACTACAGATTTCTGACAAAAGCCTGTGGTAACTATTCCAAAGGGAAACAGAACTAGGAGACAAAAATACGATTTTAAACTTGGCCATGGGAAGTGGGAAGCAGTAGTATATTTAGGGAACTTGGATGTAATATGCTTAAGCCAATCTTAAACCATATTTCATGTCATAATGAAATGTCTTACTTCCTTAACCTTAGAAGCAAGCAAATTTTTTCATTTTGCTGGATGATAATGAGGTGTACTCCAGAAACTTGTTCATAAACTGAGGTCTACACTATTATTTACCATTTCATACAAGACTACTTTGATTAAACACTGCTTTTGTGTTTGGTTTTTAGCAGAAAGCCATGAGGGCAGGCTAGTAACCCTACATAGCTTACATCACAGGATCAAAATTATAATGCAATTAAATAAGATAGCATACAACAGTACTGACATAAAAATCCTCTCCCTTCTAAATAAAAAAAAATTAGAAAATATATATACTCACAATAAAAATATGATCCACCGCATGACATAAACTTTTTGTGAAAGTTTATTTGTATAATTTTTATTAAAATTTATTCTTACAGGTGAAAGGGAAATAACTGAAATTTTGTCATTCTCTTGCTTGAATTCATTGTGTTTGAGGATTTTTTTATTTTAAACACATACTCTGCTCTTTTTTTTCTTCTTTATATTCTTTCTGGTTTTTCTTGTGTTTTATTTTGCAATTATTTCTAAAATCTGAGAGTCTTCTACTAAAAATCCAGGTCATATACTGAATAACCTCAACATTAATAAAAAGCCCACCCAACATGGGCTTAAGAATTCAATCTTATTCATCTAATTAGCACATGTAAACTTCTAGCAATTCTATTACCTATAATTTTCATGATGCAGAATTTCAATGAAATTTTATCACAGAATTATAGGAAGGGTTGAGTTGGAAGGGATGTCAAAGACCTTAAAGGTCATCCAGTTCCCACACCCTCCTGCCATGGGCAGTGATGTCACCCACTAAATCAGGTTTTCCAGAGCCCCATCCAACCTGGCCTTGAACACTCCCAGGAATGAGGCATCCAGAACTTCCCTGGGCAACTTGTTCCAGTCCCTCAGTACCCTCTGAATAAAGAATGTCTTCCTAACATCTAATCTAAATGTGTACTTTATACTAATTTTGTCGTGACACAGAGATAAAATGTGTGTGCATTTATGGTTTCCAGCTCCACCTACTATGGACAAGACATCATACATATGGCAGGTCACTATTGGTAAGAGAAAGGAATTTGTATATTTATGGGATACATTTTCTTTGAGATTCTTAGAAGCAGCATAAACTTGACAATCCTCCTCTATCTGGAATATAGCCCCCAAATAGTTACACATATTTTGGGTTCTTATATCTTTTTTTACTTTCATTTAAAAATTGAAAAAGCTACTTCATGCATTTTGCCCTATGTGTAAGACATGAAACATGTACAAGGAAATCTACATACAAAACTCTCTTGACTCCAGTGGAAGTAGGAATCAGCTCTGATAAAGAGAGGAATCAATGACAGAGTGTACATCATTTAAGTTCCCTACATACAGGTATATCTCTGTTTAATTTGTGCTTGCTATGAGAATAATGTAACAATTAATAAGATTTTTTCATTCATTAAACATCAGTGAATATCATTTGAACTACTGAAGTGTGGTAGACACGCATGCAATAGCATAGATATATAAATAAATACCTATTTATGTATATAAATATAT
>NW_008670935.1:17999-28851 GCF_000695815.1 Acanthisitta chloris
TGGGTGAGAAAAATTAACACTCCTCTCGGACATTTCGTTTGAGCCTTGCTCATAGTGCTGTAAATTACATTGATATCCATTCTTTGTGTCTTTAAAATCTGGATATTATAACACTGCAATGTTCATGGGGATTGCACTCATCTTTAAGGATCATGATCTGACCTGGCAAAGTGATTGTATGCCATGGGTTTCATGCTGTGATGCAAAGCACTGCAATAGGATGATACAATAAATCTAATATGTAATGTGGTAGGTGATGTAATATTGACAGTAAAATCATAAAACACACATGTAAAAACATACATATATACCATACCATCTATAGTTTTTCATGAGAAAATATTTGGAAGGGTTTTGTTGCTTTTTTTAAAAAAAAAAAAAAAAAAAAAAAAAAAAAACCAACAAAGAAGAACACAGTTGTAGCTTTTTAGCAACAGAATTCTGGAAACATCTATTTTCAATTAATTTTATTAATCATTCCCATTACATAAACACACACACACATGCCCTCTTCTTTATGTGATTCCCTACTATTTAAATATGATTCAACATTCACTTTGTTTAGGAGACGACATAATAAATTTACAAATGAAAATATTATGTGAATAATGATGTACACATGGGAATAATATTAAAAAGGACACCTGCCATGTTGTTTTTCATTATATCCAATTAACTTTCTAAATCTTTAAAGGACCCCTGCCATGTTTTTTATTATATCCAATTAACTTTCTAAATCTTTGTTTTCCCCTGATACAGCCTGTTGGTATAGACATAGTACACACTTCCAACTAGCCAACATAAGTTTATATCCCAAAACAGATGACTTGTGACAGTACAAGCTGGAAACACTTCTTTAATAAAAATGTATAAACATCATCTATTTCATATAAGTCAACGAAGACAAGAAACAGTAGTGGGACCTTACAGAAAAAGTCAAGAAATAAAATGTTGAGATAAATGAAGAAAGAAAATTTATGTTATTCTTCTTGCTAGAATGCAACTCCTGCACCAGTTAATGGTTGTCCCTGTTTTACCTCTACTATACACACTAACATATTTGAGGTAATTGTCTCTGACATTTAATAATCAGGAAGACGGCATGTAAAAAGAAATGTGCATAAAGCTTCAACTGTCAGACTTTTGGCAGATCCTCCACACATTAAAAGTTAGACTGATAAGCCAGTAGAGAGAATGTATAAGCTCAATAGCCTTTAGTTGGGTGATGTTCTGGCTTCCCACCAAATGAAAACAGAGCAAAAAAAAAAACCAAAACCAGTGCTCAGGTCCAGGTTTTTTTGTGTTTTCTGCATGCAGTAATACAGATTGATAACTGTAACACACTCAGCTTCCCAGAGATTACTATTTTTTCTATTTTTTCTACTTTTTAAGTTGTATTTGCAGAATTGCTAACCCACAGTAAAAAGTATGGCAGGGAAGCCATCATGCCAAGGGTTCAAAGCAGATGAGATGTAAATCCAGTGAGCGAAAAGCAAGCAACTTTTAATGTAGGAGTTCCTCTTGTCTTGAAGAGATTTGGGGAGCATTTATTGCTCAGAATATCATTGTTTGTTTGGTTTTTTGTTTGCTTTAAAGTTTATCCAGAAGTCAGATGGTAGAAGTATGTTTCTTTTTTCAAAAAGCAAGTGTTCACATTAGTAGATGTGAAGATGTAGGATGTGCAACATGTGTGTTTAGTCAAACACTGTTTTGGTGAATCATACCTTTAACTTTTATGAGTTTTCATTGGTAGTTGCATTCTATTCAGAGCAATTGAAAGTGTGCTATGATATGGCATCCATATGTGCAGTGAAGTCACCCTTCATAAAGTTCTACTCTGGTATATTTAAACTGCTCACAAGAACATAGTTTTTATTTTTTACTTTCAATTTTCCTACTTTGTTGCAAAAAAGCCCATAGCAAATTCAATATTAATAGACAATATGTATTTATGTGTTTAAAGCATTCACAAAATGTTTCTTAAAACCTTACATTCTGCCCAAATAATTGGTATTTTCCTTCTCTTTCTGTCCGTCACATAATATCAAAGAATTAACAATATAGCAGTTTTTCAGATCTATGAAGGACATAATATGAAGTACATCTTGGTGTTTACAGACTTGATTTCAAGTGATAATAATGAATGAATTAAAAATAATATTATGATAGCCCCATATTCACCATATTTCTACTATTCAACAATATTTTAATTTTAATTTGACCCCCTGTATTAGTGCTGCAACCTAGTGGTGTGACAGGGTATAAAATTGTACTTCTTTGACCTGCAAACTGCCTGTAAATATGGTTAATAGACCTAGAAACTAAGTCACCTGCACAGAATTATCCAGATGAGACAGGCTTTATTTCATTCACTTGTTTCCTTGAGGAATCACATTAAGATCAGGAAATTACTCTCTCAGAATCAGAGATATTACTTTCAAATTAACCTTTTCTGACTTTTACATGTAATTATTTAACTAGGAAAAAACTTACACTACTTAGCTGAAATTTGAATACTGCTCTGGACGCATAGATGTGTATTTTATGAATATCTCTCTGCATTTAATTATTTGCTTTGACATATTACACTATTTTTGAGCATTTTTCAACTACAGCTAGGCACAGTAAAGAACAGTAACCACAGTGTCTACTGTGAGCACATTTCAGTATTTCATCAGTTTCTTCATAGATCCTTTGTCTACTGAGAATATGCAAGTACGAAGTTTTAGTGCATCTACACTCATTTACTCTAATGCAAAGCCAACAAGACCATTTAAGAACATATAAGGTCCTACATACAGTCTCTTTAAGACGCATTTTGCTCTTTTCATTTCCATGAGCTGTTACAAAGCATTATAAACTGTTGGCAAGGCAAGCAGCCAAGACATATTCTCCAATGCTATCCAAAGCAACAAAAAAATCAAATCATCAAGAGCAGTTTTAAGCTTAAATATATACATAATAGTCAACACTCTTCACACATTTTGAAATTCCTATTTAACTGTACAAAATCGTCTTGACACCACACACAAAACCCCCACGGACATAAACACACACTAAAATTAACAGAAACTGCTACAGAAATGACCTCTTCATTCAAACTTTTACGTAACAAAGTATATAAAAATATGAGAAGACTCCCTTAGGCACAAACTAGATTAACAGTTTATACTCCAAGAAGTATTCCTCTCTTGACATAAACCCATATTGACTCTAAAAAGCTGCTTTTCCACTCTTGAGGAAGATAGCTTGTCTTTCCTTCTTGCTTTTCTTAGTTCCCTAAGTTCCTTCTTTCATCTCCTCCTTTAAAACAGCACAGACTACCATTACATTCAAAAAGTAAGCAATTAATATAAAAGTTTGAGTAACTGGAAAATCTCAATACATGCTTGTACCAGATCCATAATATTCCTAGGAAATGGCATATTTAAAAAGGATTTAGAGATTCAGAAGTATGTTCCAGTCCCCCCACTCCCTGCTTTTGCCTTCCAGTAACATCACCATGTAAATTTGAAGCCTACTAGCTTAAAAAAATCCCAAAAGACACAATTTTTTAAGAACCTGCTTCCTCACACTGTGCACACACACACACTCATATATGCATATGCACATACATGCACAACAAGTTGTATAATTCAAAAAATACCTTAAAAGCAACGGGTGTGCAGTTAGGAAAATACAGAGGCTTTTACTGAAATGAAAGACGAAGATTATAGGCAACAGCTCCATTTGTGTGGAAGCAACAGAGATGATAGGTCAGTTTTAAAATGCTGGTTGCTATTTGCCACTGATTGCACGTGCAGGTGCATTCTCCTAAGCTGAAGGACTGTTAGATTCTTACAGCTGGAACTAGTACCATGTAGAATATCAGCTTATTGAAAATTTCTAATGCAACTGACAATACCATCAATAGTTTGTAGTTGTGAGCATGGATTTAGACTTGTATTGTGCTGCATTAATTTAACACCACATCAAATATGGATTTTATTGCAGCAGTGACAATAAATGCTCACACAGGTGCAGCCTAAATTTTTCTTCTCTCCACCTTTTCTCTTCTCCTCCCTCCCTTTCCCTTCTCCCTCCTCTCCCCCTTTACTGAAATGTCAAACCAGGCAATATTTTCCCCATTTGTGAGCATATAGCTCTGTACATATATTTGAAATATTGCCTGTATCCACTCTGATATCCCGTTCCACAGGGATTTCCCTCATAAGAAGCATTTACTCTGAATGTGGATAATTATTCTGAAATTTAATTCAGGGCAAATAACAGTGAAAGCTGTTACAGACTTGCACAGGTATACAGAAAGTGAGGGCACATATGTGTCTGTTTCATGCTATGTCCATAACTGTTACACTGTTGTGCTTTTTTCAATTCAATTAGCATTGTTCCCCCCCCACACTGAATTTGCAAGAACTGAATAGATGGAAGCTGCTGCTCCAAAGATAGCCTGCTTGCTAGGAGGAAAAAAGATAATAAAATGCTTAGTGTTTCAATCTTCAATACATGCTACTGGTTTACTTTGAGGAGAGAATGCACAGCAGTTATTTCCTATCCCTTGTCTCATTCTTCCCGACCCATATTTATAAAATGAAAAAAGTTGTATATAGTGGAACAAATATATTAACTGCATTAAACACCATACTGCTAATGCTATAGTAATTACAATAATACCAACAGAAAGAAAATAAAGGTTCCTACCTTTTATTCTGCTTCTGAGAAAGTGAAGTAGTGTCCACCCCAAGAAAACTGAAAAATGAGCTATTAGAGTCCTTTTTTAGGTCTGTTTTCTCCTGTTATTTTTTTAAGACTGATCCTACTTGGATCTAACTCGGGCTTTTTCTCCCAGCATCACTTAATTCTGGACAGTCGGGAACAGCTAGGGGGGAGCTCTCCCTCCGACTGGCTTTCATTCAGGGCTCCTGATTAAAAAAAAAAAAAAAAAAAAAAAAGGACAAGACACACCACCACTACGCACACACATGCAGCATGCACAGACCCTCACACGCACACACTCACTCCTGCTCGAGGAGGGAGCGGGATTGGCGCTGCCGCTGGAACCGCAGCACTTACCCTGGGAAGGTTGGAGAGCAGAGCGGGGAAGCGCAGGCTTTGCCGAGCACACAGTGATTTGCAAGTGAATGCGGTGGGAGGGTGCAGCGAACGGAAAGCTTTTTTTGTTAAAGCCTGTCGCCCTCCCTTCGCTGCCAGAATGGTTCTCTGGTTTTGAAGTCTAAACCTCATCTGCTTAGCTTGTCATAATAATGAATACTGATTTTTGCGGTGTGTTCTTCTTGATCGAATATCACCACTTTACTGGATCGCCAGGGATTTTACAGCAATGTTTAGAAAAAAATATATGTTTGTTGTTCTTTTTTGAAATAGCATACTGCCAAGTGAATTAAAACCTTAGAGGGCTCATATGGAACCAGAGAGCAGTTATATGCTTAATCAAGCTGCTTTTCCTATTAGATTAAAAACACTTTTCCTTATACTTCACTATTTTGCATTATGATTAATGCAAAACAAGACAGGTTCATATAAATTTAGGTCTTTTCACATTTCCAGAGGTTATATTAAAAAAAGCTTTACTACTAATTTCCCTCTTAATATATCCCCCCAGTTGATACTGTGATGCCTGTTTTTATTTCAATCACTGTATTTGGACTTCACATTTCGCAGTGTGTTTCTTTTCATCGAGTTAATCTGTGTTGGTTTCATGTTTCTAATACAGCAAATTGGACTTAGCACAATCCTCCTTGGATCATATCAAGTTCAATCCTTTCATTGTGATACTGTAGAGGGTTATGTGTACATTAGTTAGAAGAGATTTAACAAATAGTCACATAAGATTAAACCAATGGATGTCAGTATTGCTCTATCTAAGAAGTGTCATGAGGGACTTTCTCTGGTTGTAAAAAAGTCTTCCCCCCTCAAAAAAAAAGGCCAAATTCTTTTAAAATAGGAGCTGAAAAATGTTGTATTTGGGAGTGAGGAAGAAAGTAACAATGAAAATTATTTCATTATTAGAAAATGTAATGCAGAAGTACATAGATCACTGGCTGTTAGGCTGCTCAGTGGTAAATATTCTCCTTGTTTTAAGCTGCAAACTGTGAGGATAAAAGACAATAAGAAAAGAAAGGCAAGATTCTCATCATAACTGATATCCCTTCCTAATGTAATCACCTGCTGTTGCTTCACCAGGTCTGTAATCATCAGTAAGAACAGAAATGACCCACCACCTAAGCACAATCTTTTTGCAGATGCGCAAGTCAGCATTTAAGTTACATGCTATACTAGCACATGAACACATCATGTAGAGATAGAAACAAATAAAGCATCAAAATGCCAAGGGGTGGGGCAGGGGGAATAATTTTTTTACTGCCATACATGAAATGATTTGTCTTTGAAAAATTTATCTACTATAACAGATTTTTAATCTTTCAAAGAAAGCAACTAAAATAATTGGTTTTCACTGTACTTGGGCACATAAATACACAGTGCCATGTGTAAAACACCTGTAAAAAAATAATTTCTTTCCTTCTCCCTTTTTACATTGTTGTATCAATATGAAAATCAAAACTGTCGTATGTCCATCTGCTCCTGGTTTCCAAAGATTTTCATTTTCAGTCCTTTCACAGGAAAGGAGAAGACTACAGAATCTAACTCAAGTTTTCTAGTCTCTGCCACCATTTGACATTACATTGTGTAAAGATAAATTCACAGTTCCCAGTAATCCATGTGGAACTAACAATATGGAGACATCTGTGCTGTCTTCCAAGTTTACTCGTTTATTTGTGCAAAACTGGAAGCGTAAGATTCTTTTATTTTGGGCAAATCCTCTCACATTGATCTGAAGGTAAAGTTCATGGAACTTTCTTTTCTGACTGCACCAACTGTGCTTCTGTGTCCTAAAATAGTAGATCTAGGCTTTGATCCCACAGTAGAGAGCTAAGGATTGTTGTAGAATAAAAGTTGCACTTTCAGTTTTGTATTACCAACAAATTAAATTATGATGAAGTGAGACACAAACGTGTGGAAATGTATATATATGGCTGGGAAATAGTTTTGAAAGCTGGACTGCTTCTTGGATGATGAACAGAATATTGAGTGTTCAATATTAAGTTTAAAACTTCAGTTCTTTTAACATTTTCTATTATTTAAGTTGCAAGCATTATGTGAGAAATAAATTACAATTTGTGTATATACATATAAGTCTATTCTACACATACACACACACACACATGTACACACACAGAACTATGCCAAATTCTGAAGTCGAAGATAGATGTTCTAGTGGAATTATTCAGGAACAAGGTCAGAGGCCCTGAATGTGTTTGCTCTCATTTCTGCAAAGTATTTTGGTATATTTCTTCTAGGATTTTATTCAGCTGGAATGAACCAATCTTATCCTAGAGATATATAATTATTCAAGCATAGTTTCTGCAAGTCACACTTGCACTCTTAAACTGGACTGATTTGGGGATTTAAGGTTTAACTCTAGAAAACCCATGCTTTGTCACTAACTCACGTTTCTGTTCGTATGGTCAACTGCTTAAAATCCAGGATCTCTGTATACTGATAGCATATGGACATCTAAGGCAAAAGTTATTCAACCATATACTTATTCATACACATGACAGTAACTTTAAAGCAAGGTGGCATCATAACCTATTTTTAACACTGCCTAATGCTTCCCATTAGAAGAGTCCTTTTATAGTTGCTTATAAATTTACCAAACAAATTATTTAGGATTAAATTTTCCACACTGATGGTCTGCCTCGGGGAGAAATCATTTAAAAACATTTCAGCCAAAATGATACTGAAATTTCAGAGAATGAGGGAAAATTATACAGCTGAAATTTCCTCACAGGAGTAAAGCAACCTTCATGCTTTGAAGGCAGAATGTTAAACTCCACAGGGTACAGCTGGCCTTTGAGTCAGAGAAGCTTACCAATGGGGACAGATTAGGTCAAGGAGCATTAAAATAAAGAAAGAGTGGTAGGAGCAGAAGGAGTGGAGGCTGCAGGATGCATTCTTCTCGGCCAGCAAAGAAAAAAAAGCAACAAACCAACAACACATTTCTGATCAAGAACCAAGAAGGAAGAAACAGTGGCAGAATAGGGGTAAGGAGAGAAAGTCATGGAAACTGAATAAGAAAACTGAAATGGGGGAAAAATAAAAATTTAAAAAATGGAAGCACACAAGATAAAGTGTCAGAGAGAGAGAGATAAAGCCCTTGCCAGGGTCTGTGGTGTTGCTTTTTGCTTTCTCTGTCTTCATGCTAGGCAGTTATGTCTTCTGAAATGATATATCTAGTATGATACTTACTCAGACTATATATGAGATGCATTCCTTGCTTTCTCTTTCTGGTCACAATCATGGCAGAGGTCCCATAAGCCAACAGTTGCATTTTTAGGAAGATGACAAGGTATAAGAAGGCTGAGAAAGAAAAAATTTGTAATTAGACCCTGTTTTCCTAAGCATAGCTACTGGCAAATGTCTGTTAAACCTACTGGAATTCTCTCCACTCAGTGTTGCGCCACATGGAATATGAGAGCACATTAGTATGTTCATGAGTTCATGAAATAGTGATCAATGTGGTGCTTGTAAAGACTCCAAACCTAGCAATTAGCTGTATGGAACCTGATGATCCTGTTTCTCCTTGGTTTTGTTGTACATTTCATGTATTTTTAACCTCTGCAAAACTGTGCAGAAACCTAACAATAAAACTCAAGTACTCCAAAATTAACAAAAGCCAGAATTATTTCTTATGCATAATGGAAACTAAAAAAAAAAAAGTAATACCACAGTGCATATATGAAAAGAAGCCAATTCAATGACATTGAAGCAGAATGTGTACCTTTAATACAATAATATAGCAAAATATCATTATTCTTATGCACCATATGTTTGTCGAAGGGTAAGCAATAAATTTTAGCATTTTCCTAAGTTTTGAAAGTTTGAATCTGAAGTCTTAGTAGTGTTCTTTTACAGTGACTGCATGCACATCACTATATGAAATGTTTATTATTCATGCATTAAAATACCACGAATGTACTAGGTACCTAGGTATGAAGTCTAGTTAGAGGCCACTAGTTAGCAGTATATCCCAGGGACCAATATCAAGTACAATTCTGTTTAACATTTTCATTAATGATTTGGAGGACAGGGCAGAATGTACCCTCAAACAGTTTGGGGCTGACACTAGGCTGGGAGGAGCAGCTGATATGCCAGAGGGTCATGCTTCCTTCCAGAGGGACCTCAACAGGCTGGAGAAATGGGCTGACAAGAGCTTCTTCAAATTCCACAAGGTGAAATACAAAGTCCTGCGTGTGTGGAAGAATAACCCCAGGTACCAGTATGTGCTGGGAGCTGACCAACTGGAAAGCATCTTGGCAGAAAAGGACCTGTTGGTTCTGCTGGACACCAGGCTGAACACGAGCAGCAATGTGCCCTTGCTGCAAAGCAGGCTAATGATATCCTGGGCTGCATTAGCAGAGTACTTCCAGCTGGTCAAGGAAGGGGATTGTTCCTCTCTGCTCAAACCTGGTAAGGCCACACCTGGAGTGCTGTGTCCAGTTCTAGGCACCCCTGTATAAGAGAGGCATGGACATACTGGAGGCAGTCCAGCAAAGAATGATTAAGGGACAGGAGAGCTGCATAGGGAAGGATACATCCTTGCATACAAGCAAAGGCTGAGAGAGCTGCAACTCTTTAGACTAGAGGGAAGAAGGCTCAGAGGGATCTTATCAACATACACAAATACATACGTTAAGAAAAAAAAGATCTATTAGAGCAGTCCTACTAATATTAAACTACCCAGTCCAAAACGTTACTCTTCTAAAAGTGGCATCATGTCTCATTTCCATTCAGTGGTGTTCATACTAGCTCCTGCTCTGACAATACCATAATTTCCTTTAATTCTCCATGCAGACTCAGCAGTGTCGTGCAGTGTCCTGATTTCTGTTATAAATCTCCTTTGATCTATCATGATAGAAAAAGCATGCCAAGAAAGTTGTTTGACTTCTTTGAGTTTCTGGCATCTCATTTTAACCAAACTGCAACTATTGAAAGCCATAAGTTCATAACTGCCTGCAAAGAATCTACTACCCATTCTTTCATTCTTTGCAGTTATTACAGAGTGGACACATCCTGGTACCTGCTAAAACTCTTTTGTTTTTATAAATCATCTGCTCTCCGACTCTTCTACCTTAGAGTGCAGATGTTCTGATGCTGCAACTGAACTTCAGTACAATGAACTAAAACAGTTTATAGTAACCTAGAAAACACCCTTAAACATGGATTTATATTTCATTTTTCTATAAATAGAACATACTTCACACAGAAAAGATTAAATTACTAAGAAAGATACCAATAAAACTTGTATAGTGTATCAAAAACTTGTCTATGGTTTACTTAACTGTGCTGGTTTGAGCTGGAGTAGAGTTAACTTTCTTCACAGAGGCTAATATGGGACTAGGTTTCGGTTTTGTGCAGAACACAGAGTTGATAATGCAGAGATGTTTTTGTTATTGCTGAGCAGAGCTTACACAGTCAAGGCCTTTGCTGCTTTCCATACTGCCACACTGGCAAGGAAGTTGGGGATGCATGGGAGATTGGGAGGAGACACAGCTGGAACAGGTGACCCAAACTGACCAAAGTGATATTCCATACCATAGGACATCATGCTCAGTATATAAGGTGGGAGGAAGGAGGAGGAAGGGGAGACATCTGGAGTGATGGTGTTTGTCTTCCCAAGGAACCGTTACGCGTGATGGTCCCTGCTTTCCTGGAGATGGCTAAACACTTCCTGTCTTCAGGAAGCAGTGAATTAATTCCTTGTTTTGCT
>NW_008670935.1:28916-124696 GCF_000695815.1 Acanthisitta chloris
CTCTTCTAATTCCCTCCCCCATCCCATTGGTGGGGGAGTGAGTGAGAGGCTGCGTGGTTCTTGGCTGCTGGCTGGGGTTAAACCACGACATTAACGATTATGGAAAAAATTTATAACAACCATAGAGACAAATCTTCATGGATTATTGGTAGCATTCTTCAAATGGCCTGTAATTCAGCCTATAACCTTGGCCTTATTCAGATGTTTGCTTTAGCTTCATGTTTCTGATTTTGCTATTGTATACCAATGCTGTTATACATGTTTCTGTCTCTGCAGGTTTATAAGGAGGTTTAGTGTCATTCCATTACAGTTAAATAAGGATGTGCATGTATATGCAATTCCAAATAAATGAGCAAATACAGAAGAAATCCTTCCTCCCTTGATAACATATCTGGAAGAACACAGATTAAATATATCAATTTTGCATTTGGCAAGTGTGATTGTAATATGTTAAGAACAGCTAAACTGCTAAACAGCTTTAGATCAATTGCTCACACTTGAAAGAATCTATATTTCCACAGAGAACAAAATCAAATTAAGCACACATTTTCAGTCTAAATAATACCAGGAATTAAATTCGTAGACAAAGGCAGACAGTAAGGCATAACCTTGCTTAGAGAAAGAAAAAAGACAAAATACAAAGAAATGCCACATTTTGACATGCATATAATGTTGTAGCTATATTACATTTGGATTCAGAAACTTAGGGACTTTTTAAGCTCCTTATTCACTGAACTATTTATATACAATTAGCAGGATGCATATAGCCTTTTTTCAGCCTTAACAGATTATGAAAAGTGCTACTTTACTTGTCAAGAGGTACACCTCAAAGTTAGGCTAGCAGATAAGTGAAATAAATAAAGGACCTTTTCTTTCTTATGCTGTCCCTGATATGAGTCAAGCTTCCAAAGTACAAAGCAGTACACCTGAGAAATTCATTTTTTTTTCCAGAGAACCTGTCTCACAGAGAATGGCATATAGAGGGCACAAGTCAGATGAAGACAAAAATACCAAAAAACCCCAACGACAAAAACAATCCCTCCCTAATGCTTTCCTGACAGATCTGAAATGATGTGCAGTTCCCAAGTTCATCTGCAACTAGTAGGTCTGGAAGTCCCATTAGTAGTTTATCCTATTCCTTCTGAGTCTTCACCTATAGATTGTTCTAACAGGAATCAGCCATGTGCCTGTACTCCACCTTTACTTTGAAACACCTCCTTAGTAGATCTTCTACTAGGGACTGGATGAGAATTCCTGTTCTCACTGAGAATACAAAACTATGTAACAGCAGAGGTTGTAAAATATTATTTTTTTTTATTAGAACTGATTCAGACTTCTGTTCTTTTACAGATTCTATTTACAGGAGCCTGTAGTGGCAAGACAAGGGGTAATGGATTCAATACAAAAGCAAATAAGTTTAGATTAGATATTAGGAAAAACTTCTTGACTGCAAGGGTAGCGAGACACTGGAAGAGGTTATCCAGAGGAGCTGTGGATGCCTCAGCCCTGGAAGTGTACAAGGCCAGGTTGGATGGAGCTCTGAGCAACCTGGTCTAGTGAAAGGTGTCCCTGCCCATGGCAAGGGGTTTGGAACTAGATGATCTTTATTGTCCCTTCCAATCCAAACAATTCTATGATTCTGTGATTCTTAATTTGAAAACCTAAGCATATTCAGTCTCTTCTTTAGCATCTATAAATGCACAAGGATAAACTAAACTGTTAGAGAGAGGAAAGTTTTCTCACAAAAGAAAAGTGATATGGCATTGAATAGGTTTCACTTCCTAACAAAAATAACAGTAATGATAAGTCCCTTATTGTAGGGTAAAAGATCAACCTGGGCTGTGGTTCCAAATAATTCAGGCAATATTTCTATCTATTCTGGATAATCGATGCAGTAATTCAATCTACTTTTGAGAACAGGTAGAAGGGGACTTTGCTGTATATTTTTTTACTTAGTACCACAACTCAAAAAGAAAACCAGAAGTTTCAGTTCATGTGCTTAATACACATCCATTTGAATACTACAGAAGTGATAAGACACAACCTAGGATATCTACCAGCAAATCAGACTAATGACATGCAAATCAAATACTTCCATACTCTGGTTATAGCTATTTCATGGAAATTTTTTTGGAGGCATCACATACAAACTGACAATTATCTATGCATAGATAATACTTTGTGTATATAAACTAACCAAGACATAGTCCAATATCCAGGTGTAATAACTGAGTGACTGGTAGTAAATTCGCATTCTTCACCTCCTGATGGAGTCTAGATACCTAAAGGGAGACATAGATAAAATTTACCCTTAACTAGGATATCAGTATGAACAGCAAATGATTTTCTCTTAATATTAGGAAGGAATGTTTGAATCCTTTCAATTATTACCATCATTTTTGAAGGATCAGTTTTGTATTTCAGACTCATATATTCTATGTGATCAATGGTATTAGCATGAATTCCAGAACTGCCTAGTTGAAAACAAAAAAAATTGGCAAAAATTCAATCAACAACAATTTGCACATGCATCAAGAATAAATCAAACTGGTATGTTGTAGAATTTCAATGAAAATTTTTTTACAAGCATTTTGCTCAAGTACAAGAAAATAGCCTGCACATCTCTTAGAGCATAATCTGACAATAGTAATTGTGCACATGTGGTCATATTGACAATGTCAGAATTTTCCTAGAATTCTGGATCTGATGCACTGCATTAACAAAAGGGTTAAAGAGGAGGACTGTTGCATATTGAAACTGATTTTCTTTTTTGTCTTCAGTATGAAATCATATTCTAGCTGAGAAATGTAATGTTCAATATGTGGAGGCAGTCAAGATGCTCAGGAAGAGCTGTTTCCTATGGAATGCATAAGTATTACTAGAAATATTTTTACTCTGTGCTTAATGCATACACCTAGGAGGCTGAAAGTATCAGTAACAATTGATTTCTGATGATTTAATTATAAGTATGTCAAAACCCAACCAGCTAATATAAGTATATAGAAGAAGACAAATACTACTACTAGAAGACAAATACAAGTTTTCTACCTTTGACTCCATAAAAATCCAATATTCTGTCATATTGAAAACTGTTTCTCAGTCTGGCATTTTAATTGTCTCTCATTAGAATTTTTGGAACAGATATTCCAATCTCCATCCCACCAAATGTTCTCACTGTGGCCTATTCTGTCTTAATACAATGACTTTCCTAGCCATGGCAATATCTTCAGTGTTTGCTGACTTCATCATCAGAAGCTTTGAAGTTGCCTGTATTTTGACAGAGACCTCAAGAAGCTAGTACATGACTGTGTGAGACTCCAAATGCAATCAGATACTCTCTAAAGAAACAATACAGACAGTGGGTGAGAAAGAAATAGTGCAAAATTGGTCCACAATGGAACAGGGAATGAAATTAACATTTTCTACTGTCTGGGCTGATATAACTTGGCAATAGAGCCACTTCCTTCTAATCTAAATGGCTGCAATTTCTTTCTTCCTTTCTGCTTGCACTGTCATGTGATCTAGCTTTTTTACATGTAATGATGAATTTCTCCTCACAAGGATATCCTTAAGGCCATTACTGTCCCTGCCAGCTTTCAAAAAACTGAAAGATCAAGAGATGTTAAATGTTCTGCCCCCTGCCACTTAGGTTAGACTGTGGAAGTATCAGATAAAGTCTTATCAGTCCCATCAGAATAATATTACTGTCCTCTACTCCCTATATGACTCTCTTCTGTTTCCTGTGCACTAATAGGATAAATAATCCTAGAAAAGCTGTGTTTGTGACAGAGAGTAATTAACAATGTTTTTAATCCAAGATTTGAAGATAATATCTCAGAATAAATAGAAATAAATAAAAGGATTACTAAATGATAAATAATTAACATAAAGGCAGAAAACTTGGCAGGGTGATGAATACTGTAAAGAGAAGAGTAATATACAGTGTTTTTGATTTATTTTAGATGAGAAGTAAAGGAAAACAAAGGGTGAGAAAAAAAATTAAAGTCTCACTATAAAACAAATAAAATAAAAAATCAAAACTTGTATAGATGGATGTTAAAAGATGTGTTCCAAGCAGCAGAAGGCAATTTTAGTATTCTTGTAGTAACAGAACAAGGCACCAAAATAAGAAATTTGCCTTTGTGATTCGGAACTCGGGGTAAATGTCAATGTTAAGAAAAGGTGGGGGGGTTTTAATCTGTATAATTTACTTTGAATTAGGGAAGGAAAACCCAAAACAGGATCTCATAAGCTAAAAGGATGGCATCTAAAAAAAACCCCAACAAACAATGTACCAGCAGGTAACTCACTGAAACTCTGTGCTACAATAGTGTAGCTGTTGCACCACTCATCATAGTTTGCAAAACCATCATCAAAATCTGTGAGCAGAACTGCTTGTTTTCTAACCTCTGTACTCACATATGTTCTACATACTGGGTTTATTCTGGAACATTCAGTGAAATCATCAGCTCCTCTATGCCAAATACAATATCAGAGATAGATCAGGCAGGTGGCTTATAGGGATTTAGGTTCTATTTCATAATAGAACCCTAGATTGTAGTTTATGCTCTTAATACTTCAGTGGGTTGTGAAAGAGAGGCAGAGCTCCAGACTACAGTGTGGGTATGTACTAAACTCCAACCCCAGGGGCAAGTTACCTGAAGTCAACAAATGTTCCTATCCATATTTGAATGACACCGTTGCTCCTTCTCAAACCTTGAAATCTGGTCTTTCTGTATTGAGAAAAGAAGCCTACTGAAGTGTCAGTTTCATTTTCAAGTCAATCTTTACTGATTTCAGTTAAAAGATCAGCATTTACATTGTGTGCAGAACTTTCATCATTAAGCTTTCTGAAAAAGAGGCATGTTAATTATCAAAAGGCATCTTTTAGCAAAAGAACAACATAATAAATTGCAGTTCAAAATCATGTGATATCTACAGGCAAATCTCTTTTAAAAATGGATCTTTCCAGAGTAGGCAAATATATACATAACTGAGGACATGATTATGTGGGTACCTTATATTAAAATTTGGTCTGTAGTTAATATAACAAACCTTCATCATTTAATGTCCAGTTAGTGGTTTAAATAAAATCACTTTATTACTTGAACAACCACCCAATGAGCAAGTACCCACATCATAAATATGCACACATAAAAGTCATTATCAGTACTTATTTTAGCAGTAACCTTGTTGGCAGGCATAACAGAAAAGGGAAGGAGATTTGCTTAGGTGACAGCATAATATCTGATGCCAAAATAAAAATGGATGAACCAACATTAGCACAGAAAACTGCCTGTGAAGTCAGATGAGTTTAAAATCAATCAATCAGCCAATCAGTCAGTCAATCATTTTTGATTGCCCCAAAATCAAATGGAAGTTAATACGCACACTGTTGCTTCCTTGCTGGTTTTCCTGGCTTAGAATAAGACAAAGGAAAATTCTTACAAATAATAAAACAAGAAACAGTTAAACCAAGGCTTTAAATTCACTGTATGTTACTTTTGTGCACAACTTTTATCCATCTTTCTATAAAATTGCACACTTCCTGGCATAAACAAAAGTGAAAATGTTATTTTTGTATTTTGTTAGATATTTTAATAGCACAGATGTGAATTATTTTCATCACTATTTGAAATTTAGAAATCGTTGCATTAATATTTGTGCTAGTTTGGGCCGAGGTGGAGTTGACTTTCTTCACAGTGGCTAGTATGGGGCTATGTTTAGGATTTGAACTGAACACAGGGTCAATAATACAGAGATGTTTTTGTTATTGCTGAGCAGAGCTTACACAGAGTCAAGGCCTTTTCTGCTTTCCGTACTGCCACGCTGGCAAGGAAGTTGAGGGTGCATGGGAGGTTTAGAGCAGACACAGCTGGCACAGGCGACCCAAACTAGCCAAAAGGATATTCCATACCATGTGACATCATGCTCAGTGTATAAAGTGGAAGGAAGAAAGAGGAAAGGGGTGGCGTTTGATGTTATGGTGTTCCCAAGTAACCATTTTAATGGCTCTCCTGGAGATGGCTGAACACCTCCTGTCTGTGGAAAGCAGTGAATTAGTTCCTTGATTTGCTTTGCTTGTGTGTGTGGCTTTTGCTTCCATGTTAAACTGCCTTTATCTCAACCCATGAGTTTCTCTAGCTTTTACCCTTCTGATTCTCTTCCGCATGCCGCTGGTGGGGGACTGAGTGAGTGGCTGCATGGCACTTAGCTGCTGTCTGGGGTTAAACAGCAACAATATTCTAAAAGTAGATGTAAAACATTCTGAGGTTTATACACATATTTATTACCACAATGATATTACAGTTTGAAAAATACACTGATACATAAAAGGGAATATACTGAATAGAACAAAACATGACTTTAAGTGTGGTGAGGCACTGGAACATGTTGCCCAGGGAAGTGGGGGCTGCCCCAACCCTCTCAGTGTTCAAAGCCAGGCTAGATGAGACTTTGAACATCCTGGTCTGAGGAGGTGTCCCTCCCCATGGCAGTGTGGGTTAGGCCTAGATGACCTGTAAGGTCCTTTCGAACCCCTAAAATTCTATGTTTCTTTCTCAAAGCATAGTCCTCTTTAATATATTTTTATGCAGGAATCAGGAAGTGACCTAAAAGTTTCAGGACACAAATTGACCTTCAAACTCTGGTCCTTAATCACTTCAGCACAATATGGCCTTTATGGCAAGAATAGTAGCATAAACCTCTAAACAATGATTCACAGTTCAGTCATTTAATGCTTAGTCTTTTTGTCGAAAAATGTCACAACATAGCATAAAATGAATTTTGCATACAGTTTTCTAAACGACCATAATATTTTAGCCTCAGGACAGTAGCATTACCAAAAAAAATAAAAAAGAAGACAAAAACAACCAACCAACCAAAAAAAGCAACCAAGCAAAACCCAAACAAACCAACCAATAAAAAAGAAGAAGCATTTAAGCAAGGAAGATCCAAAACAGCCAACAGCCTTTAATATCTTCGCTTCAAACCGGACATCAGACAAGAACATGGGTCTACTCTCTTGTTAGGTCATGTGTTGTGCTACATTCTCATCCTCAAAAAGCAAGTATTCTAAAGTTCCAACTTCTGGCATTTTTTAATTATGCTTCTGTGCACTATAACTTGAAGTTATAAGCTGTAATGAAGGCCTACGGGAGACTATTAGCACAGTTATTTTAGGACCTAGCAAATAGTCTTTAATATTCATTTTCCCATAAATGCCGTATGCAGAATTAGTAATTAAGAGATGCAGACAAAAGAAGAGACTCTGAAAAACAGAGTATCATTGTTCAACATGCTTAACATACTATGGCCCTTGATTTATTTTATGATTTTAAGTAAAAAAAAAAAAAAAAGGAAGATTCCTTATATGTTAGTCTGCACAGTACACTCAGCGATAATATAAAAGAACACTCCTGAATTTTTGAAAAATTGTCATCATTTAGATGAATCAAAAAATATAAAATACAACAATAAACTCGGAAAGCTATAAGGTGATGCATTGGACATAACTCACTATTAATGGGTGCCAGGAAGAAACTGGTAACTGCAAAAAATCCCTTCTATAGGTATTACACATTAGTTTATAAACTGTAAATGCTGTATAGTCTAACAGCAACTACATATGGCAAGTTCTAGAGATAATAATCTCTATTCCATCCCCATCATAAATGACTTTTGTGAATTTTGGCCAATCACTTCTCTGTGTTCATCACTACAATGGAGGTATTAATTGCAGAATGAATATATTTCACCTTCAATTTGCAAATTGCTCATGCAGAGCTTACAGTTTCCTTGCATTTCTTCTGCATAATTAATCATTTAATTCTCAGTTAACATCTTTTTTTTCCTCTGAAACTCATGCAATGCTGGCTAATTTTGCTTGAAACATATGTGATACTGTGGGGTTTTTTTCCTAATTGTGTAAGTCTAGCTTTTAACCAATTAAAATTTTGTTATCAGCCACAAAATTCTGCCAGAAATTTAATGGGAGATAATGCCTCAGTTGTCATTAAGGAGCATGAAATAACTTCAGTAAGAACTGCCAAATAATAATTTTATTTTTCAAATTTTTATCCATTGGCTTTTCCAAGAACTGTTAAGAAGGCTCAAACTAATGTTCATACCATATTATTAGAAAGAAATTGTTTACAATAATAGCTATAAACTATAACTGTTGACAATGATTATAGGCTTTCTGCAAAGGGTATTAAAATACATGATATTTTATAAGAATATTTTGGGAACTATTTTTTTTAAATTGGACCTGGAAGAACAATTCTAAGGTTTGCAGTAAATTTGACCGCTCCCATTGAAATGTCAAAAGATTTTCCCCAGAACCCAGGAATGTTTCCAAAACAATCTTTTACTCCACAGTAGAACCAATGCAGAGAGAAATGGAAATAGTTCCTGCAGAGAGCAGCACTTAACTTTTCACTATGTCAAAGAACATTTGGGTAGAAAATACTGGCAAAAACCGCCAAACATATATCAGCCCAAAGCATTCTGGCCTACTGAGTTGAGGTAACTGCAAAGTTAGGATTAGACAAACCTTCTATAGTTCATCAGAAAGGCAAAAAGAAATCCAAAGTAAGACAACTATTGTGTTCATTAAAGACATGCTGCTTTTCTCAAAATACATTCCTTCTCGGGCAAGCTAACTGAAACTCAGGTTTTCTGCCTTGTTGGTCTAACCTTCACATCATACAGGCAAGATACAATTAGGTTATTTTGTAACAGCATGCTATATTTCAAAGACATTTTGGATTTAAATCCTTATTCCTCTATTTAAATCTTTGCAGAAATAAGAGAGATAAATTAATCATATTAAAATACCCAGAAGCAACACTATTAGATTACAGTCTTTTTTAGGATAAGTTGGGGTGTTTATTTTTGTATTAAAGGTATAAATTAGGAATGTCCATTCAGATTCTGTTAAAATAACAACTGAGAGAAGCAAAAAAATTGTGCTTTATTAAAAGATGGCAGGTATTGCTACAGAGTTAACCTTGTAGCTAATCTCTGTCATATGACAGAGATACTACATTTAGGTCATGTACCTACAGACTTTCCTTTAGATATGCTGTGAACATACGTGTAAGTGAATGACCATAGCAAGATCGGCTTTATTTTATTGTCTGGTTTTCTGTGCATCTCTAATGTGGAATATTTTTTTCAAATAAACCCCTTTACTTTTCTTGGAAGCATTCAAATAAACCTTGAACATACTGTGATGGTAAGCAAACTTAAAAAGCATTTCATTTAAACAGTAATTTATGTACCATGTTTTAATTTCAAAATACATTCATCTCATATTTATTTGTAAACTCTAAAATTTGCATTTAGCTTTATTTTCAAGCATGAAATCAACCTTTAACATTCTTTGTCTTTGAGCAGAGCTTCACTAAGCCAGCTTCTAGCTAGTCCTTAAAAAAGCCATTTCATTATCTACTTACCTTGAGTATGAGCAGCTCTAGTGCATGAATTAGTTCAATTCTGAAGAACCATCATCCAGTTTCTGCTTCAAAACTGCTGTTGGATTTGTATTTTCCTGTGGAAAAGAATAGCAAAGAGAGATAAAGAGGGAAACTACATTATAATAGAAGTATTTGTTGAAAGGTGGGAGGGTCAAACTTCAACATCTTAACCAAATTTAGGGAAAGCCTTCATCTAAGTCATCCACTGAATTTTTAAAAAAGAGAGCAATTCTAGTCTAACCAAGCTTGCAGAAATCATTCAGTTTCTCTGGAGGAACATATAAGCAAATCACTTAGTAATTCTTCTGAGTGAGTGAACGAACCATTCAGGACAAGAGTATGGTGTTTCTAATTTTAGTTGCTGTTACTTTTTTTATGTGAATTAAAATCGAGAGAGCTTCTATATGGCGAAAGAACTTATAAACTTTTAAAATTATTTGGGTTAAACCATTACAGTTGTGATATTTTCTGCAACAATAATTCTTTAATTAATATTTCCAGAGTCCTAAGTTACTAGTCAGCCATACAGGATACCTGCAGGTACATGCAATAGGTTAGGCTTAGGTTACATATGCCCCAAAGCCTCTTCTTGCATTTCAGAGTAAGGTGAAAGAAGTCTCTTAATATGGTTAAGTATTTGTTACACCAGAGTGTTCTACAGAAAACCAATAAACACACTATATCTCTTATTGCTGGGGTTTTTTTCAACCAAGAATGGAAAAGGAAGTAATTGTATGTGAGTGACTATGGGTTTTGTTTGTTTGTTTGTTTGTTTTAACTCTTATTAGATTTTGTTCTTATCCTTCTCTTACCCGCTGACTGAAAAAGTGGTGAATTTAAAAAAATATCCGCTCAAGATGATGATATATGCAGCAGAAACAAAGTTCTGGTATGAAAAGCTGAAGCAAACCAGGATGCAGGAAAGAACTGAAGTACACACTATAATGCATCTTGAGATGCACTGTCATCTAGAGATGTAAACACTCACAGCTTTTCAACAACAAAAAATATACTTTTGTTTAAAGTAAACCTTGTGGGTGAATAACAATGTGGTCAAATAGTAAAATAGTAGGTAGAAGATAAAACAGTTCTTGAAAAAACTATAATTTTTAATCAAAGAAAACACAGGTAGCTGCATATACAATTGCCTTAAACTGTTCAGAGGTAATTTGCCATCATACTTCAAGGTATTTCTCTATTCTTTTTGAGTAATTTAGATACATATGCATGGATAAGATTTTGTGCTATTTATAATTTTGGCAGTTTACAGAAGAAGTCACAGTAATACACAAGCTCTTACACAGGCTCTATTTAATGACATATTAAAAGAAAATAATGTGCCTAAAGTAAGATGGTTATATACATGACATACATACACATATGGTCTGTGAAATTTCATGTAGAAAAATATTATTGCATATGTAGTAAAACATCCCTATGTATGTCAGCAGATTTTGGGATGTAGGAGTAAGAAGCTGCATGATTTGTATGTCAGATTAAAATAAACAAATAAATTCCTGCAGGACTTAGAGATAAACATATTATGCAAAAAGTGATTATTACTAGCCATTTTTATACCACAAAAACCCATTAGCCTATGTATCCAAAATGAAGGGGAGAGTAATGGACCTAGCAGACACTGACAGTGGGAGTGTATACCTCTGATAATGTCATGAGATATGCTGACCAAGCCTTTTCTTGGTCTTATGACATTTGCATCATTTCTCCTGAATGAGCATTTTCTGGTATCTAATGAAGGGTGAGTGCACACTAAATCTTCAATACAATTTAGTTTAAAAAGTCATCCAACAAGAAGAAACAAATGCACTGGAAATTAACCTCTTACAAACTTATAAATCTTTCATTAATTCAGAGAACTATCTAAGAAAAAAAAGATTTTTGTATTTACTTGATCCTCATAAATATATATTCTTATTTTTATTACTTATGTCAGTGCAACATCTAGAAGGTCTCCAGTTCATTGGCTCTCTAAAACCAAGTTCTCCCACTAATATATCATGCTTGGCCCATGAACATCTTATTTCATTTGAGTTCTGAGGTTAAATTCCAAGAAGAATCAATGACCAAAAGAAAGAACTATATTCTTTCCCTTGACAGATGCACAACTTTACTTACAGAGCATTAACAAGTTAAGAGATCTCGAGTATTTATCTCAGTTTACTTTAGTAGACTGAGCCATTAGTTACAAAAAGCTTTAACGCTATTACAACAACTGAGATGAAGCAGGGAGGTGGCACCTATATCATTTGTCAATTTAGTTCCATAATTTCAAAGAACAATTATTCCAGAAATAAATACAGCACTTTGTCTGGGGAAAAAAATTACATTAAAATCCATAAAACACAACTGGTGGGAGAATATTAGGGTATCCATTCAGTAATGACTGAAAAAGAAACTCACTTATTTGGCTGCCCAGGAGACATTTTCAAACTGATAATACCAGCATGCCAGTTATTTTATCAAGTTGAACTTTTGGTAAATATATAATAGTAATAGTTTAATAAAAGAGAGAGAGGTTAGGAAAATGATATACATCACCAGCCATTACTTGTCACTAACCATTCCCTGGATCTGTACTGCATTGTGTTAAGGTTACCATCCACACCAGACAGGTTGATTTTAAAGTGGCATTAATGATCATGGGTAATAAGAGAAAGGTGATATTTGAGCCCTAGTTACATTATTAAAGACCAAAAGGATATTTCACCTCTCGCCCAGGCAAAACTTGGCTTAATTTAGTCAAAGGCAAAATTGTTGAGTGGGACATAATATAGCAAAAGTCAACAAGTCTCTATCTGTGGAAACAGTAACCTTTTCACTAGGACAGTAAACATTTTTTTATTGTGTTCTGTTGATTTTTCCACCTGAATATGAGGAAGAACTTCTTAATTCTGCCATTGACTCTGCACTGGAACAGATTGCCTGGAGATAATCAAGAACTGTCTGGGTGCAAGCTTGTGCCATGTGCACTAGGATGATCCTTCTTGAGCAGGGAAGTTGGACACAATCATCCACTGTGGTCCCTGCCAACCTTACCCATACTGTGTGTCTGTAGGGGTTTTTCTTCCTATTTTTTTCTTTTTCCTTTGCATTTGTTTTTGAATTATGAAATTACTACATTTAAACCAAATTTCAGTATGATCACTTCATTTGAATTTCTGTTACTTAGAGGCCTGCTCTCCAGAGGTATAATACTGTAAGTCTTAATGACCATCTGATTGATTTTGTTCTCTAAGATTATTTATATGGAATAAAAGTACTCAGAGCTATCCATTGCTTAATCAATGACTATCTTCTGTATTTGTGTTACATAGTTCTTTAAGTCTACTTGGACAAGTCATTGGTTTCTACATTTGAAGATGGAAAGGCTGCTGTCAGTGTTCAGCTTCATTTTCAAACTGTCAGTGTACTCTAGAGTATTTAAAGTCCCTTGGGACACATATTCTAGTATTTATTGAAAAAAATGCATGACTGAAATAAAACTGATACTAGCAAGTTATTAATATATTTAATAATGCAGAAAGTCTTGATCCATAACCAAAAGAGAAAATACTGACATTTTTTCTTCTCTCATTCTTCCTTTTTCAAGCTAGAAATATTTGGGCACATCAGAGCTACTGTACATTGCTCAAAATAAGAAGAAAAGGAAAATGTGTCACAGTGGGAAGTTCATACCCACCAACTCAAGGTTATCAGTAGATGTCAGGGAGGAAAAATACCTATTGGAAACCTTTACTTTAATTTATTCTCCTGCTTTGACTCTTGGCCCACTAGGCTTTTCATTATTCTCAGTCAAATTATCTCATTAGCTATATGTCACCTCCTTTTTTGTCCCAATCCTCAATCTGGCAACAGGAGACTTGAAGAGGAAGAGTTACCAACCCAGAATAGTTGTATAGCTCCCAAAAAGTGATTTCTCAACATTAAACATACTGCTCTGCATTGCAGAAGTTAAAGCAATTTTCTGAATTATACTGACAATCCTGAAAAGATGCTGTGGTGGGGCTGACTGGAGCTGCCGTTAATTAAGAAGGAAATAAACCAGAATATGTTAAGCTCTCCAAGGTTCACTCCACTCTGAATTCCTTCTTTGTACCGTTACATCATTAGTTACCATATACTACCACCAAAGTCGCACCACCACTGCACATGTGGATACCCCAAGGCCAAAATGTTTTTTATAACTTGGGATTTTTTTCTTTCTTTGCCTGTTAATCTTTGTCTAATTTTCTAGTTAAACTGAATGCTACTCTTACAGTATGATTCCTTTCACCTATCTCGTGTTCTTCTTTCTGGTTTAATATCTGATCTTTTCCAAGAGAAAACTGAAGAACTTTGCATTTCCTTCTCTGCTTCTCCTTCCTCATCCCTACAGAAACATGAGTTTCTCATCTATTTTAATACTTTAAGCGTCCAAATGATCCTCTTGGTCTCATTTATTTCTGGTATCAAACTTTCTTCCATATTTTATCACTGTCCAAATGATCCTCTTGGTCTCCTTTATTTCTGATATCAAACTTTCTTCCATATTTTATCACTACATACTTTCTTTTGTATATTTATTCACAACTCATAGATGCCTAAATTTAACTCAATTATGTGTCTTCAGTTTTGTTGTGGTTTCACCCCAGCGAGTAACTAAGCCCCACACAGCTGTTCACTCGCTCCCCCTCCAGTGGAACTGGGGAGAGAATAGAAAGAGTTAAAGCTAGAGAACTGGAGTGTTGAGATAAAGACAATTTAATAGGGAAAGCAAAAGCTGTGCGCATAAGAAAAAAACCCTAGAAATTAATTCACTGCTTCTAATGGGCAGGCAGGTGTTCAGTCATCTCACTTAACGGTTACTTGGGAAGGCAAACACCATTACTTCAAACGTCCCCCCACTTTCTCCTTCTTCACTGCATTTTATATATTGAACACAGTATCATCTGGTATGGAATATCCCTTTGATCAGTTTGGGTCACCTTTCCTGGCTGTGTTTCCTACTAACTTCCCATGAACTTCCTGGCCAGTGTGGCAGTACAAAAAGTAGAAATAACCTTGGCTCTGTGTAAATGCTGCTCAGCAGTACTGAAAACATATCTATAATATCAACCCTGTGTTCAGCACAAATGTAAGACATAGCTCCATACTAGCGACCATGAAGAAAATTAACTCTACTCCAGCCAAAACTGGCACAAATTTTCACTCCATCATCTTTTGGTCCCAGACTTTCATCATTTGGGGAAACAGCTCTTCCTAGAAACATGTAATTTGTTCATTAACAAAAATTACAACAAATTTCAGTATTAGGTACCGTAAGAAAATTAATTCACTAACTTGGTTCTGACTTAACATTAGTGGGCTACAGAGAGTAGTTAATTCCTTACCTAACTTGTCCTGGAAAAAGGGTTTAATTGGAAGGCACATTAAATAATGCTGTTTAACAACTACACTTTTATACAGTGCACTACATAAAAATTGTATATAATACTTTGGAGAAAATTATTTCAAGAAATATTGCAATTATATTGGAATTTGTTTCCTCTTTTCCAAAGCAACTGTTTGCAAGTATATGATACCTTGAATTCTTTATCTGCATGATATACGTGGCTGAGTTGAAATGCCTATTCAATATAGTAAACCAAACAACCACCTAGGACACAGGTAGAGTTTCTAGAAATTGAAGGTATTCCTCTTACATGCAGGGTTATCAAATAATTGCTTAAACTTTACACCATAAGTTAATAGGGAAAATGCAAGGTCATAGTAATAGTAAAATTATTGCAGAATTACTGAGTCATCTGCAAGGGCCAAGGAAGAGAAAATGCCATGCCAAGAAAATTACTTTTTTATTCTATGATGTTGTTTGGTTATATTTCACTGAAGACATATGTATATGTATATATACACATATATATATGTAAATCACAGCGTCTTGTAACTTTTGTTTTATTTGTTTTACTTTGAGTCAATTTTCAAAATCTTTGGCTCTATAACTCCAGTTACTCAGAGCCATTCTAATCTCAGGACAAAAACTGCATTTGTACTTGTTGCTTTGGAATTTTTTCAGTGTCCCACAGACAAGTTTTTTTTTTCTCTATATAAAAGTCAAAGGCAAAAAGGATCTAATCAAAAATTAAAAATAAAAAAGAGAACACTTAACAAAATGGGTAACAGCACATGAAAATAATTAAAGTAATTATCTTACTTTGCTTTTGAAAGGAAAGGAAAATGAGTGGAATTCTGCCTTGGCTGAAAGTTGCAAAAATTTGGAAGATATATACTATGAACACAGGAAGAAAATCGCCCACCTACACTACATTGAGTAATTACTCAAGTCCTTTCAATCAGGCATTAATTTTTCTAATGGCAAATACAGTTTTATTGCAAATTCAGACAGCAAACTAAAATTTCTTTTAGAATTCATGGTCCCAGGTGTTATGGTGATGAAGCACAACAATGATCTTAGTGACACAGGCAGAGATGAAGGGACTCTCAATGTTATCCCATGCTATGTATGGATCTGAGGAAGACATCCCTGTACCTCTTTGTTAAATGAAAGCATACAGAGATACTCAAGAACTTTTGATTCTTTGTACTTTTTTTGGAAATATAACCTGGAATAATGAAACTTGTTTAAGCAGAGAATATTCAGCTCTGCTTAACGAGGCAAATAAAAGGTTCAGAAAACAGACCTTGAGACTCTAGTTCCCATTTCAGCACAAAGTGATGTAGCTGCATGTCTGCTGTACTGCTGAACAAGTAAATGTCGTCCTTCACAGGAATACACAAATTAAATACCATTAGGCAAGAGGAATAAAAAAGCAACCTAGGAGAACCAAAACCTGCTAAAACTGTAAAGTAATTACTGGAAGGCTAAGAAAGGCACATTAATAAGTAGGAGAAATCTTGCAATTTTTTTTTTTTTTTGCAATATAGACTCTCAAAAATTAAGTACCTACTGTAGTTATCTCAAACTGTTTAATAACGATAATTTAAAGACATAGTTTCTAATTCAAACTCCTATATTTTATTGGCTAACCAAATGCATTGCAATGTTCAGTATTTCTAGCTTTGAATAAACTTAATCTAACGTGTGCAAAAAAAAGTAAACATTTCAGATATTTCTAAATGTTCGAGGTAAGAGATTGGATTAAAAGTATCTAAGTAACAAAATTAATGCAACATTTTTTCAATATTATGATGCAATAAGCTCAAAACCAGTAAGTATTTAAGTAACACAATTAATGCAACATTTTTTCACTATTATGATGCAATAAGCTCAAAACCAGAAGTGTACAGAAAATAATCAGGGGAGACATGAGAGAAAGAGGAAGATGAAAAGAAAGACTTTAAATATTTCTAAGATTACATCAACAAAATAATTTTTAGAATATCTATAAAATATCTCTAGTTCTTGCCAATACATCTTTCAGAAACCATTTTTAAATTGGAAAACAGAAAAATTATCTGCGGGAATAATAATTTCCTTAAAGAAGCAGCAGACTTCACTCATTAAGAAAGACACTTCCTTCTCCCGTAAGGGAGTAAATAATGTTAATACTATTAGATAATGCTACAAATAATTCACTGTCTAAGATGGAAATCTCCCTATTCTGCTGTTCCTTATCTAACATCCATTATGTGTATAATACAAATATTTATCTATTCTATATACATATATACATAAGAAAAGGGTCCAGGGAAACACTAGTGCAATGACATTCATAATTTATTAATTTCTTATTCCATGACTTTGGACAAGTTTTTTCTGTCTATCCAAATGCAAATGTTATTTTTAATTTTCTCCATCTCCATTTTTTGTGACAGAGAATTTTCAAATGCAAAAGTCTTTCAAATAAATGTTGGTGCTACCTTTTAAACTTAACATAGATATAACATTAAGAGAAATGGATGTCCCAGTTCAGTAATGGGCACTTGCAAGAACACATCTGGAAATAGTGTCCAATCCCTGCACAAATAATGCACTGGAGTAATTTGGACAGATGGCTATAAGGGTGAGGGAAAGTTTGGCTTTAAGAAGTAGTATAAGGGTGATTTAATTCCTATGTGCATTTGGACAGATGGCTATACGGGTGAGGGAAAGTCTGGCTTTAAGAAGAAGTATAAGGGTGATTTAATTCCTATGTGCATCTACCTTGAAGGGAGATGTGATGAGTTTGCATTGACTAATGGCCAGAAACCCACCCAGTCACTCATTCACTCCACCTTTTCAACAGCTAGGGGAGGAAAAAGGATGAAAGGACTCATGGGTTGAGATAAAGACAGGGACATCACATACCTATTGCCATCAAAGGGGGAAAAGTAAACTAAATAATTGCCAAATAAAAGTTTTGAGTAGTGTGGAACAAAATCAAAAGTTGACACATCACCTTTTTTCATTCCCTCTCCCGTCTTTTTTCCTGGATTCACTTTCACTTCTTCATCCCTGGCTCCACCACCCCTTCCCTTCTGTCATGAATGAGTGGTTTAAGTCACTTAAAGTACCACCATCAAAGGTAATACCAAAATCAGATTTAATATAAATGTACCACTACTTTCTCTGAGCAGAGCAGGGGGATGAGAAACGAGAGGCTGTGGTCAGTCCATAACAGCTCCTCTCTGCTGCTCATTCCACCTTACCCTCTTTACCAGTTCCAACCTTGTGCCTTTTCACCCTTCAAGATAAGCTTGCTTCAGCATGGACTTTCCATGGACTGCAGCTTCCTTCAGGGAATGTCCACCTGCCTCACTGAGGTGTCTCACGGGGCCAAAGGGGCATTCCCTGTCAGTGCTCCAAAGCCCTTCCAGCTCTCTTCCTGTCCTCCTCTCAGGGCTCACAGGGCTGTTTCTCACACAGTTCCCTTGACTCAGCCCTGGCTGTCAGGCAGTGTTTTGCCCTCCCTTATCCAGGCTTTCCCTGGGGCTCTCACCTGCCTGCCCATGGCTGAGGAGCTCAGCCATGCTGTGTGGTGGGGCTGATGGAGCCAGCTGGAACCAGCTGTGTCCACTTCTCACAGGGGCTGCAGCTCTTTACCTTGTGAATAAACCCATCTCCATCCCTTAAAGCCATATTGCTGAGGTGCTGTGCAAGATGATGTAGTTGAAACTGTTGTGAACACAGATTGGACTGATAGATTGTTAGATGTCTTACAGACAAATAACTTTCAGGTCAACATATTTATTTTCAAGTTATACAAAACAATTTTGAAATTCCTCCTTGGAGCAATTAATGCTAGAAATTACTATATGAAATGAATCACTGGGTGGTCAGCACACTTCTGACCTCTTGCAAACTCAGAGTTTGAAACATCAAGTACCACTAAGGTTTTTAAAGAGCCCAAAATTCTTCTCTTGTTTGCAGATGTAAAGCTTATGCTTGTATATCATGAGGAAACATATATGATAGAATCTACATCAATAAGTTTATTTTTGTGTAAAATGGAATATAATAATAATAATGCATTACTGGTTTCAAGATCAGTGACATTTCAAGAAATTCAAAAGCTTAGCAGCCCTAGAGGAGAGAGCTTTAGCTTGTTCCTAGTCCAGACAAGATTCCTTATGAACTTTTGACTGAAATTACCTCAGCATAATGTTTCATTTTTCTCATCATCATTGCTAACTTCATTGGCAGTGTTTCCATTTACAGGAAACAGTTAAGTGCACTTCTAGATCACAGTTTTCTGTGGTGGATCATTGTTTAGGTACATGTCATGCAGTAAAATCTCTAGAGTCTGACCAAATCAAAGTCCTTTTTTAGCTGTGCCACTAAGTGAATTTTTATAAGAGAGAGAGTCTATCACCTTCCTTGTCTAGGTTAGATATGTCCTGCAGGAAGCTCTCACTCATGCTAATCTAGCTACACATTTTTTGAAGTGACTTGAACTTTCAGGAGTCTGAAAAAAAAAGTGGTTTAGTACTTTCTCTCCAATAACATATTCTAGTGGCACTGTTTTTAAATCACAAGTTGCCTTCTAAAGTAACAGTACTCATTTTTGAACAATAATGAATAGTGAAAATTTAGTAATAACAGTATGAATTCTGCTGATTAATTGCAGCTTTAAACTCCTGCATAGCAGAAAGGTGTACTGAAAAATTCTGTCAGTCAAACTAAATATACAATAGCACTTCCTGGTATGAATCTATGTGAATTGCAATATCCGTGGTGCAAGAAACAAAGTCTCATTAAGCTTCATGAATTTTGGCTGCATAAGTCCAAAATTTAGGTAATAATAAGACATAAATTTGTTGTTGTGGGTAATAGCCATTAATTCATCCTATGGTTTCAAACATAGCCTCCCTGCTGACACACACATTTCCTTTTCAATGTTGCTCTTAGGCAATCCTTTCTAAACGAAGACCTATTGCATTAGGTGAATGTTGCTCTTAGGCAATTCTTTCTAAACGAAGACCTATTGCATTAGTTTCTGGAAAAAAATATGCAGAGACCAAAACCAGGACCTTTGTCTGTTTACGAGAAAAAGAAAACCCTTTGTAATTGAGAATAGAATATAACCTTATGTTTTATTTGTAGCCGTAAAAAAACCCCAACCCAAAAACCAACAACCAAGAACTCCATCAACATTCTGCAAGCACTCCACACCAAACCAAAACTGAAATCCCAAAAATTACATTTTAAGTGGTTAGATGGCTATGTAAGGTAACAGTAGCTACACAAGGTAAGATGGAAACTGTGATTATGCCACAGAAAGAAAGTCTTAAAGCAAAGCTAAGTGTCTCAAAGTTATAGCAGAAAAATAACAAACTAGAAGTGCAATGTCACTACTCTGTTTAGCCTTCAAGCCCTAATAGAAACCAGATATTACATCACACAATGTGTTCCATGTGTGAAAGGAAAAAGGAAAACAATAGCTAGCCCATAAACACATTGTGGAAATAAGAAGACTAAACTATACAAATCCCCATGGTTCTGACAATCCAAGCAGTATTTAGCTTCTGAACACTGCTCACAATTAAGATGCAAGTAGAATTTGCGAAGGTAATCAAATTAGAAAGATGGGAATTAATTAAGTTCTGGCAATGAGAATCCAGAATTTTGTCATGATAAGCCAGGCAAGACTTCACTTAATCAAATGTCACAGTGACATTGGTAATATTGATCTTGTTGCCCAACTACCTTACTGAATGTTAGTTTTAAAGGAGAAAAGTTAAAGAATCAAACCAGTCAAAAATGTTAAGACAGGAAATTACCTGAACACTGTGGGAAATTATGCATGTCAGGTTCTAATAACCATCAAGTATTCTAGTGATGTTTCAGGTTTAGAGAATTGCAAAGTCTAACTTCTGTCTTCCTAAGTGTTATCAGTTCTCATTCCCTTCACAAAGATCGTAAATGTCTTTATTGGCAAGTTGATTTTTCTGCTGTCAGCATGACAATATTATCTTCTTCCACTTGTTTAAATGCTTCTCTCCCTCCAAAATACTGCTGACTTCATTGCCTCTCAATAGTTCCCTCATGATTTCCTTCTTATTATGAAGGAATTTTGTTTAAATTGCAACCCTTCCTCATCTCATCCAGGAAAACCAATTAAATCTCACTAATTTTGCACTCTTTTTCTGCCTTACATTTAAGTTTTCACAGTTCTGAAAAAAAACAACTTCCTCTTGGCTTACCTCATAGATACTTTCAATTCTCTCTTGTTCCATTTCTGTTCCATCTGATTAGGCTGCTCTTGGTTTCAGGCCATGTTTCCCCCTTAACAGCCCAGAAAGTTCAATTCTCGGTAGTCTGACTCCCTTCCCCACACTTCAAGAGCTGAAGTTAAAAACATTTTCAAACTGCAGTTGTTTTTCCTACTTTTATAGTGATGATTTTCCATGCAAAACATTTCCGATTTTTAACGCACCTCAAAGTCCTTAAATTAATGACAAATGTGCAATGAAATTTCTGAAACTGTTAATACTTCTATGTAACAGGCAACATATATTCAGAGAATTCCCATGCTTCTAACTATTTTGGTTAAGATCTGTTATACTTATCCAGTACTGGCTGCCAATGTACAATCACATACCTGAAATGTTTTTCTCCAGAATTATCTGTGAGCCCACTTGCAGTTTTCACAGCATTAATGCTTTGACACTGCCTTTGCCAAAATACTCATTAATGCTTTTCTCTTTTAAGACATATGAGATGAATCCATGATATTTAATTTAAAAAAAAACCCCAAACAATTCCTTTAATTTTAGTCCCCTTGTATTCATAGGTCCTGGCTAGGAACAAAAGACTTTTCAGTTGAGTTTTGAAATTAATCTAAGGCGACAAAGAGAAAACTGTTAAGACAGCAGGAAATGTGAAACAGTAGGCTCTTTCACTAATGACACAATGCAAGAGACCAGTACTGAGTGAATCTCTGTAAACTGTTGTGAAGGTGGTTCACAATTGCATTAAATAATCAAGTGTTTTGTAATTAAATTTATATGAAATGTTTTAACAGAAAACAGTATGTTAACAACCCACTGAGTTAGTAAAGGTTTCTAAAAATGTAAACAACTTCTATTGACAATGTATTTCAGAAGTCTTAATGAATCTTAGTAAATTAGGCATGCTCATCGACTATTATGACAAAGTTTTTTCAGTGGTACGTAGGATATTTTAGAAGAAATTTTAAAAAATAAAAATACTCTTATCTTTACACAGAGAAAGTTATATTTTTTGCAATAGATCTAATACACAGACCAGAAAGTTACAAGAGCCTAGAAGCTACAGATCTAAAGGGAGCCAATTTATTTCATTCACACAAACAAAGGCTATTTGGTTTGCTTTTACATTGGTCATATTTACTTTGATTAGAAACGAGGTCTAATTCTTTCCCTTTCATCATAAATACATAAAAAAGCACTTCAGTTTAAAAAAAAAGAGACAAAGCAACAACTATTTTATTAATTGTCATAAATAAACAAAATATTTCGATAATCTATTTTAGCATACATGCTTCTGTATGTTTTTTTTAAAGTAAATCCTAGATACATGGCAACCATGAACAAAATAAGAATACTTGGAATTGGTGCATGACACTTTGAGAGCATGTTATGACTATAGTTCCTTGCTCTGCTGGTCAAAATATGATTTCTGAATAATATCCACAGATTTTAGTTAATGAATTAATGTAGGTGATTTTGAAAAATTAGTGCCTTAAGACATGAGATGGACCTTAACATAAACAATGTAGCCAGTCACCCGGGGCAACAAAATAAGCTTGCACTGGTGCTTACTTTGCCCAGGCTGTCTCCTTGGAAACTCATAATGCTTGCAACTCTTGTCTCCACTAAAGGATAAGCCTCTCTGGTCATGGCCAGTCATGAGCAGAGGTGATCGTTTCTAACATTAGTACTTTGCATGTCCATCCTATCAGCAGTAACAGAAACAGGGATTCCCATCCCTTTCCATTCTTATCCATGATTTCTTGTGAATAAGATAGTAAGTTTCTGGCATAGCACCTTGAAGAAATGATCGATTTTGGCCACACTGTCAAGCAACCTTCATTCGCACCATCTCTGCAGTACACATCTCTCATTCTGTACAAAGACTAAAACAAAACATTAAATGCTTTGCCTCTTAATCCTGCTTTCATTTTTATAATTGCCTGTCATAACTGCTAGCATAACAACTATTTCTTGCAATAGTAACAGAGAAAAGAAGCAAGAATTCTTTCTTAATAAGTTTTCTGTATTTCAAGCAAATTATTCTAGTCCTGCAGCCTAGGAAAGGCAATCCTCTTCAGGGCAAGCTTATGTTTTGATTACAAAGCTTTAAAGAGTTTGCAATATCTGAAAAATCCTCCTGTGAACTGCCTTTGGTAGAATCATTTACTATTTATCAATGAAAGGGAGCTTACTAATAGAACTGTGAGAGTGCAATAAATATTATGTTCTGCATGTGACTAAGAGAATTAAAGAATAACGTGCTATAGTTTGGCCAGATCCCTAAACTGATTTTGTTCTTACTACCAGTATTTCTCTGTTCTATATAATGCAAAAAATATTTTAAAAATATTTTTATTGAATTATTTTTTTTTGGTTTCCAGGTGGGGAGTAAAATCCTGCTTAGCAAGGAAAACTTGTCTTTGGAACAGACATGAGTGCTTGCAAAGGATTATACCTTGAAAACATTAAGCAACATAAGGAAAGCAACTTTAGAGGAAAAAAAAGAAACTGAAACCTGTTACTGTTGCAATACCAGGATAAAAGATGAACTCTTCTAAATGCAATATGTATTAACCATTAGAAGTTTTTTACAAGCTTTTCAAAGAAATTGCATGCTTATAAATTTATAGGGGAAAATAATTTTTTCACTAGCCACAAAGAGTATATCCAAAAATATCTGCTACAATGGATTACAACAGGAGGCAATCTGCCAGAACAATTATTAGAAAACAGCACTGTCTAGTATATTTGTGATATTGCTATTTATATTAGGCTTTTTGGAATTTTTCCCCAATTTCAATCTTTGCCTTGTGAAAAAAACACTGCTATACAGTTTTCCATTTCAATGCCTAAGCTTTTCAAAATCACGTTCTTTTTTTTCCCCTGTTGTTGCTGCAGCACACTTATCCACACCACATGTTCTTTCAACATTACCAAGTTTATCTTTTGCTTACCCACTTTTCTGCAAAAAAATTCTAAATGCTTTACTCCGTTTTCTACCTCTCCAATGCAAGTAAGGAAAATATATTTCCTTTCCTTCAGTTTCCTCAGCAATGATAGCAACTGTGCTCACTTGCAGTTCTACTATGTGTTTATGTCATAGCTAGTCCTCTGCTGTGAACTCTTTTGGGTGAGGTATCTTCAGATGAATGTTCATTCTGTCTTGGAAGCACACTACAAAGGTACATGCTAAAGTTTCTTTCTAGCTATACTCAGATGTAAATGGGTATCTAGCTCTTATGCATGTAAAGAACATTGTCCTTCTTATTTTTAAATAGGGAACTCCTAAAAAATAATGCAATGGGCAAAACCCTCAAAATTAGAAAATCACATTTAAATATTAAATAAATAATGCAATGGGCAAAAATCTCAAAATTAGAAAATCACATTTAAATACTTAGCATATATGCAAGCATTTATCCTGTGTAATACATACTGTAGAAAGTTCCAATCTGCCTTGCCCCAAAGTAGTTGTGCCCAGTCAGCTGGGGATGGCACAAGTACACTAGTTACCTGACACTGTTTTCATAGGGAATTAGAGCACAGGAATAGAATCTTTGAAGACTATGAATAACTAGTCAAGAATTTGTGTGCAAGATCAAGAGGTCAGTACACCCATGAGGAAATGTCTAATGTGTTCTGCCAAAATAAGGTAGAAGAGATGAATAGTGTTCTGAAAAATGTTTTACCATTGCTTGCTCTTACAGATTACAAAAAAAATCCCACAGGTCTCTCCTTGACATTTTCAAGGTATAACCCTTGTTTTTAAGGTAACTTCAATGAACTCCAGCCCATCATAACTTTCTTCTGCTGATATTCTTTATAAAAAATGCTGTAAAGAAAGAAGTACAGGAAGGATTTAACCAATGCAGACATAATTATTTGTATTTTAAATAAGAGAAGTGATTAAAAATATTTCATATTCATACACTTATATACAGAAACTTCTAAAAACCTCTCTGCATTTAGTCTTTTCTTACAGGAACACCAAACATGATGATGGGAGGTCTTTTATTCTGTGAAGTACCATACACTGCTGGAAGATATTCTCTGGCTTGTAAGAGAGGAACAGAAATGAGAGTTAATTTTCCTTTTTTTCTTTTTTTAACTGACACTTCCTTCTCCATAATTTTAAGGCTTTCTACAGCAATTAGAAAAGACCAAAAACCCCACCTGACTGCACTTGTCATTTTGTTTCCAAATACATTGCACGTCTTCAGAGTCCCTGGCTGCAATGATAAATGACCCTTGGATATATCATAGAAGGGATCCAAGACAAAGGGCTTGGGAGAAAACTGCGCATTACTTTTTCCACTTAATAGATAAAAAAATTCAGTGGTTCCATTTTCCACGTGTTAGCATTTCATGTTTTAGATTTTTTTTCCTCTAATAGTCTACCAGTTCTCATGTGTAAGAATTTAAGTTTTCACTTTAGACTTTTACCACACCAATAATTTCAGCCCTTATGTCTGAGTCATGTTTTGTGCACATAGTAAGCTAATGCAGTGATATCTTGCCATGTTCACAAAAAGACTAAAATAATAGCTGTCAGACTTCTGAAATAATTTTAGCATAAATAGTATGGAAACTTCATTCGTATACTCTTCTAGTACATATTGAACAGTGTGAAGAAGTCATTAATTTGTTTCTTCAGTTAAACTAGTGACTACTGCCTCTATCATACAGATTGACAAAAAATGTGTTTTTTCTGGAGATTATTTTATTTTCTAAAGTTGCTGAAATAGCTAAGCACTTGAATATTAGGAGGACAATGGTGACTACTACCTCTATCATACACATTGACAAAAAATGTGTTTTTCTGGAGATGATTTTATTTTCTAAAGTTACTGAAATAACTAAGCACTTGAATATTAGGAGGACAATGAAAATTTCTAATAAAAGCTTGTTGCTTAGGTTTTGGTGAAGACATTTAACCAGGATAAAATTAACACTAGTATGAATTAGAGTGAATAGCACTGTTGTTTATTATGTATAGCAGCAGGATGCAGGTGCTCTTTCAACTGAGTAATATGAGGAGTTCACCTTTACCTTTTCAGGCTGTGAAGTATGAAGTTCAGTGAGGACAGATCTTACTGAAACATGAAACAGAGCATGTATTATAATGTAACATATTCTGTGAGAATACAAATCCACTCAAGACATGTATTAATTTCAGAAATGCTCAAATTCTGGATTAAGAAATTATGAAACTAATATTTGGATTTTGATCTAGTTTATATTGCGTCTCTATATTTCATACTATTTTGATTATTTAACTTGTCAGGGTACTCTTAAATCATCCACAGTAGCCAGATTTTTTTTGTAAGCTTAGAGTATATGCAACTGTGCCCTGAAAGAAAGTTGTTGAAGTGTCAGTTTTTGGTTACCATCAAAAGTATATCTTGATAACTTGAGATAAATACAGAATCATGAGAGATATACTAAATTATTTTTTTTTAATGAATCTCAACATATCTCTGAGTAAATTATGTGACTGTTCTATATCTTCCAGCACTATCAATTTATATATTACTGATATTCTTATAAAATAATAGAGATGTCTTTCTGAATAAATATTGACTATTACTGGTCTTCCTAAAATAAGAAGAATTATAAAGCTTAGAAGTAGGTCTCCAATATCGAGACTTACAAAATTATTATATCTCAAATAGCTGTTCCTGATTACATTCAGAAGCAAAACCTTATAAGAGTCTTGATTTTCATTTCCAGTACACACACATGTACACATATAGACATATTTATCTAACATGCACATTAATACTTGTATTTTGTACAGCACAATAGATTTTGACACTATTTGTTACATGGGTGACAAGAAACCTACAGCCGTAATTAAAAGCATGAATACAAAATTAGCTCCAAGATTCTTTTCTCTACACTCTATGCACTTAAAATGTTTATAAGAAAATGGTCTTCTACCTCATAAAATCCTTCTGTGCTTCAGTCCAGTCACTCAAAAAGTTGAAAGTGGAAAGATCAGTTAATCATAAAAGAGATATTAAATTAGATTTCCATACCAAGAAACTATCATAGCCTGCAAACAAAGACTTCAAAAGCTACAAATACCCATGTCAACAGTACCTACATTCAATTAAGTTGCTTAGAAACTGGCAAACTGTGAGATATTTTTTAAGTGACTCAGTCAAATTTTCTACATAAAATCTACTTCTTTCAATGGATAGATAATACACTGAACAGAAACAATGAATAAAGTTTGAATGATGTGCTCTTCAACACTGGTCATTCAGTCTCTTCATAAATAGCTTTTTTTTTTTTTTTTTTAGCTGAGTGTCTACAGTGCTTCCTCTGCAGCAGAAACAAAAAGGAGCCATTTCTTAAAGACAGCATTCATGTGTCATCTTCTTGTTGTGCTTAACTGAATTAAGGGTGCAATTTGAGTTACTTTAAATTCTGAGTTTCTACTATGCTGCTTTAACAGTCTCTTGTATTAACATGCCAAATAACACATGAATCAGGCTATCTAGATGTTAAAGTGTTCTGCAGTAGACGAATGCATTTGGATAATGAGGAAGAATCAAACTGATTAATAAGGCATAGTTTAGTCTTGCACTGTTCAAACAAGACCCTGGAGATCCATTACCATCTGGCCTGCTATCTTTTCCCTGAAAGAGATGAGGAATACCTGCTTACTTAGTAGCTGTTCATAGCTTGGGAAAGACAATATGTTGCTATTGCTGAAAGGACAGATCAGTGGCTAGTAATGTCCTCCTAGACACTGGCTGTACCTCTGAAATTCTATGGTGTCCTGACAGTTCCTCCCCTTGCACCTCCACAAAGGAAAGGCAGGCAGATGGCTCCTAATGCCAAGGAAAGGGAAGATTGTAAGTGCTCCCACCAGACTGGTAGATGAAAAAATGAGGGAAAAAGCAACAGGCGCACAAATCCAGCCCCTGCAATTGCCAGTTTTGTACTGCACCAATGTGTGGCTGTGTAGATCTTATATGCCCTCGAGATAATAGCATACAGTGACACAAGCACAAACCCAAGAATCATTATCATAGTGTCTGAATGAAGAGAGGTCACCCTTATATTTAAAGCAGTGGAATCTAAGGTGACTTAACAAAAAAAAAAAGAAACATTAGTACTACTGTGCAAAAGTTGTTTAAAGTTGCTTAACATTTCCTTTTCAACTTAGAGTACAATTTAATACTAAATAACTACACTAAGTTTGGACATTGAACTGCTTTCTATTCTGCATTGGATATTATAAAGCTCTGCAAATTCAAAGAAAAATGTCACTCGCACACATCAAAAATGTCCATGTCATTCAGACACATCAAATCTTCAGGGTTTTTTTCATGTGTAATTCCTTTATTTCTAGCTCATTTTCCAGTGTAAATAGCTAGTCTAATCTTTCTTTAATACAATTTTGGATGATTCTCTGTTTCTTTTATCATGCATCACATCTGCAACTGTACGTAATTTGAAAAGAAATTAATTAAATTCCTCAGCAGACATTTACGTTTCCAGCATTTAATCTTATCTACATTTTAAGAATTCACAGAAGAACCTTTTTCTCTTAGAAAAAAAGTTTTTTAAATATCAAGAATGACTATACATTAATATTGATCTATTTTTATTTCCAGGTTTTTATGAAAGCAGAATGAAAAATATTTGAGAGGGTAAGAAAGCCATTTGGTCTGACATACAACATATATTTCATACAATCCTCTACAGAAGGAGGTGAGGGGCTCATATATTTGCAATAAAAGGAAAGGCAAATGTGGTAGAATGGTGATAACTTCTTGTATTACAATCTGTTCAGTTTAGACATAGTCACAGGATCAGGTCTTCTCAGTCAGAAAATGAACAGACCTTTTCATATTCAAAGGGAATAACCATGAGCTAGATGATATAAATGTAAACAACCAAACTGTCTTACCATACATTTTCAGTATGAAGGATGCTGCTAGCATGTCCTTAATTTATAAAGTTTTGGAGATTGGAGGAAATGAGGGAAGCTACACCATACAGTGAATACACAATAAAAATACTCCGAAAGTAAAATTACTATGTATATTGTGTTGTACACATACTGTCATTATTTGGTTGCTTACTGTGAAAATAACTTCACGGTGCAATAGTTGAATGTTTTTCTCTATAAGGTCTCAAAACTGAACACAGGTAGGAATCTTAGATTAAAAATTTAACTTGGAATGCTCTGTTTGATTTTTCAGCTGAAATATTAATGCATAAATGTTAGGCTAAATGTGTGGGATAGGTAAAGTTTTCCTATGTGTTTAAAAGAAATCTGAATGATTAAATAGTATCTTGCCTCAGATAAAATACAGTTATATTGCAGAATTTTATAGAATATTCTCTAGTGAATAATGCATATACATATCATTCCTTTAATATAAAAACCAGTCATGCTCAGTAACCTGCAAAATATATTTTACAATAATTGCTAATCTACAGAGTATCATTAGTGCTAAATAAATAGACCTCAAACATTGACATGATTAGCCTCAAGTGACCTCTCAAATCAAGAAGCTGAATTTGGTTTGGTTTTCCCCTCTGTATTAATAAATTCTATAAAAGTGTTACACAGTTCCAGTTATCTTTGCCAACTACACAACCCAGTACATAAACTGTTGCAGTAAGCATAGTCCAAAGCAGCTTTGAAGCAAATAGCTATGGCTGAAATTAGACTTCAGAATTCCTTCCCACCTTATAATATATTCTGTGTAGAAAGAATTTGGTTTAGGCTGATTGAATGTCCCATTACCAATTCACACTGCAGATATATTTGCAACTGAATCTGCAGAAGTGCTGCATGCTGCTGAATGCAAAGTGGTATTATAGTCTTTAAGAAATTTAAATTAGAATATAATATCACAAAGATATTAGAAGTTCACTTTTAGATTTAAAAAATACATTTCTTTCGCCTAAACATCCCTCTATCCCCCTCCCTCCCAAAGAAAAAAAGAAACTCACATTTTGATTACATTCTAGTGAAAATAAATTATTAAGACAATCATAAAAAATGCAAAAAAAGTCAGTCATAGAATCATGGAATACCTTGTGCTAGAAGGGACTCAGAAGAATCATTACAGTTCAAAAAATCAGGCCCATTGCCCTATGTGTAATAGCCTCAAACACCAAGAAACTACAACAGATCCATTGATTATTCTGGCCTTGAAGAATATGTGGCAAATGTAAAGAAAATAGAAAACACTGCTGTATTTCCTGGGAGATCAACGCATAACACAGAGATAAACACACACTGTAGTCTCCCAGCTCTGACCAAAACATACGACGATCAGTGATTCAAAGACTTAGTTGCTAGTTACCATTTCCCATGACATACCAAAGCCTTTTCACATTATAGATGCTAGTCAGACTACCCTCAGAAAAAAAATGTCATCTTGACACACCATCATGCTAGTAGTAATACTAAATTAGGTAATAGCTATGCAATCACAAACACCAACAGTTAAGTGCCATGTAGACCAACAAAAGTATACTGTATACTATGTGAATTAAGCAGACCTTGATTATCCTTAAAAGAACATGTGTCAATAGAATTTATACACTTTTTAGAGGATTGGAGAAAACAATAATTTTAGAGTAGTAAAATCAGACCAGTGCTAAAAAATTCCTTCTGATAATGTATCATCAAAGTTGACATGAAGTATTGGTGGTCAGAAAATTAGTAGTTGATTCTTTTGGTAAAAGCTGGAGATGATTTAAGTTAAAAATATTCAAAATATTTGTACATTTTAGACATTCCTACATTTAAGATTTCTTAATGTTAAGAAAGAAGCTAAAAATCCTTATTCTTACTGTGTCAAAGTACATAGAAATTCATTCTACTGTAGATATTTGTCCATGTTATTGTAGAGTGATAGGTATTTTCTTACTGTATGTGACCTGTAGAACTAGCATCAGTGTGTTTTATTAAGAACATAAAGGTCGCTCTGAATGAAAGTGCACAGATGATACTATAGATCTATATAACTGATTTGTGCAAACTATCCATAACCTGCATATTTAGTTGTTTTGTTAGGTTGGGCTTTTTTTTTGTTTAAGCACAGCATTAATAGTGGTAAGTGGTGCTAGCAGATAAAATGAGATTCATTCTTCTATGTTTACCTTCTATTTCTGAAGCTTACACTTCAAAATTCACTGCTTTTCAAACTTGTTTTTATGTGATATGAAGATTTCTGTTATGCTAATTTCCTAAGGAAGACATTTAAAATAAAAATATAGGGGTGCATTAAACTAAGCCTGTGGAAGCAATTGATCTGGTATAAGGGAAACAGGTGTAAAGAAACAGAGGTCATCATGCTAATCTGCATTAGACTGAAAATAATTCTGCAAAGAAATATAGAATACTCAGTGAATTACTCTTTCAGGGAAGGGACAATCATTGTTGTTATCCCCATCTGTTTCTTTTATGTTATGCAATGTCATTTGCCATCCTCTCTTTCAGTTAAGTATGTAACATATGTATGCATGCACTGTAATACAAGAGGAGAAGAAGATAAAATAATTCTAAATATAAAACCAAAATATTCTTTATATGGACATACTCTTCAGTACCAGTAATACAACAGATTTCTAAATTTGACTTAGGATATATCATACAGTGGTTCTAAAACACAGGAAAAAGAATGCCACTTCCATCTGTGTCAGACTAGATGACCCTACAATTTACTTCAGTACTTTATGAAAGTGTGTAATATAACATGTAATAACAAAATGTTTGTTTCTCTCTCCAAGGCATCTTATTACTTAAAAGGTTGAAGAAAGGTCAGTGAAAATACCAGTATGATGATTAGCTGAAAGGGTGTTTTGTGGTTTTGCTTGTCATTTCTACAGCCTTGCTATCTTTTATTTGTTGGAAAATAGGTACTTGTACACAGTAATTAATCAGAAGAGTTAATGGCCATATTGATATGTAAAGCAGTTTTGTTAAGAAGGAAAATAAATTTAATATTTGCTATGTGAAAAAATGAATAGGAATAGAATAAAAGAAAAAGAAAGAAACTAAATCAGCAAAACTATTAAAATACTTTCATTATTGGATGTTTACATATAGAAATTAATGTATTTTAATAATATTTTCACATTCCCTGTTTCCTTTGGGCTGAGTTAAAATTATCTAAACAGGACTACCCAAGTAAAATTTATACTTTACACTTGGCTAGTGACCTCTACAACAACTTAAGGTTTCTGCATGAAATGTGCTGGGCTCCTGGGAATTTTGCAAGCAATGAGAAAGGAACATTTTGTTTTCTTAGAAAACAAAACAAAAGAAATTAAAAAAAAACCAAATAAAAAATAGAACCAAAATTGTAATGTTTCTAAATCCTTTCTTTGGTATCTCAGTAGTTTGTCCAAATGTCTCATTCCATCATGTTTCATGATCAAGAGAAAAATTATGATGATAAACATCATCTAAATAATGCATATGAGTTTTAAAGTACAGAACAGTAGGTAAGAAAGACCTTGAGCTCTCCAGGAAAATGTACAACTTTAGGAGCTGCTATCTAGGAAAATCAAAAGAGTTCAGGATGTTCTACTCCATTCAGAACAATGAAAAGAGCTCCCACAGGAGACAGCCATTTACTTAGCTCAATTTATCACTTAAGAAATCATTGCTAATCCAATACACACTCAAATTATTGCTTGATGAATCACATCATGCCTTAGCCATGCTGGCAGAAAGCTGTTCCCAGAAGCAGAGTACATTTTGTCACCTCACATCCTGTTCTCACATTATATCCTTTACAATGTGAAGGATAAGAATGTCAGCCTGGATAAGGCAGAAGAGAGAGATACGGTTTCTCTCAGAAAGATAATGTAGGCTATTGCCTATGTACTGCTCCAAAGAGAAACAATGTAGATAATGTATTCAAGGTAGACACACAGTCTTTCCAAGGACATGCAGATCATTATCAAATATTCCCATTTTCCTTACATGTCCTCTGGGGTGCATGTACATGGTAGTGAGAGGAGTTCAATAACAGATTATGAAGAAGAATTACCTTCAGAGTTCTGCCTTTGATCCTAAGAGAAACACATACCTTGCCTTCTCTAGGCATAATAATTCTTCACACGGTCACAACAAACCCAGGTAATGCTACAGGCTTGGCAAAGAATGTCTGGAAAGCTGTCTGGTGGAAAGGGACCTGGAGGTGCTTGCCAACAGATGGCTGAACATGGCCCAGCAGTGTGTCCAGTTGGCCAAGAAGTCCAACAGTGTCCAGGCCTGCACCTGCAATAACATGGCCAGCAGGACTAGGACAGTGATCATTTCCCTGTACTCGGCACAGGTGCGGCCACCCTCAAATGCTGTGTCCAGTTTTGGGCCACTCACCACAAAAAAGACAGTGAGGTGCTGGATGATGTCCAGAGAAGGGCAACAAACCTGGCGAAGGGTTTAGAGGGGAAGTTGGATGAGGAGCAGCTGAGGGAGCTGGGGCTTTTTACTCTGGAGAAGAGGAGGCTCAGGGGTGACCTTATCACTCTCTACACATACCTGAAAGGAGGTTGTAGCCTGGTGGCAGTTGGTATCTTCTCCCAGGTAGCAAGCAATAGGACAAAAGAACATGATCTTAAGTTGCACCAGAGGACATTTAGATTGGATATTGGGAAAAACGTCTTCACTGAAAGGGTGGTCAGGCATTGGAACAGGCTGTCCAGGGAAGTGGTGAACTCACCATCCCCGGAGTATTTAATGTACCCATGTGTACATATGTAATGTACACATGACACTTAGGGACATGGTTTAGTGGTGGACTTCGCAGCACTGTACTAACAGTTGGACTTAATGATCTTAAAAGTCTTTTCTAATCTAAAGTATCCTATAATTTCAGGACCTTCTTCATACAGATGCCTCAGAAGTTCAAATAATATTGATGCAATCCTCATTTTCCAGATGAGAAGTGAAGAGGGAGACATTAAAGGTTTTATGGTTAAGCAAATAATAGAGCAGAACACCCTAAATAGAACTGAAGTTTTCTGATTTGTTTTTTATGACCGATGTCTACATTACTATCAGCAACAAAACTTCTCAGTTTGCCCATTTGTCTTGTTTCTATCTGTAAACTAAGAGTTTTTTGATACAATTGACAAGTGACAGGGTTTAGCTATGGGCCACAGTGTTGCAGAAATTTTATTTCATATACTGCAAGGTTTGGTGTATGTTAGGCCTTTGGTTTAGTTACATCAGCAGAGGCCTTCAGTTTAGTGATATCTGCAGATGTCATCTTGCTTTCCTTTTGTTGACTTTCTGCCTTGAACACCACCAGCATGACATGGAAGGCTAGCATCCCTGCTATCCTGATGACAAGGATGAGTTCATCCAAATGTTCAGAATATCTGTGTAAACTATTGAAACTAATCTGTTTGATTTTGCATGGAATAAATTATAGAGCACTTGCAAGATCTCTGCATCTGGAAAATGTATTAACACATCACTATTTGATGCTGCTGAAGCATTGGGGCATTTTTTTGTTTTGACTAGGGAGGCTGCATACAGTCTCAGCTTACATTATACAGAGAAGCTGTTGGAGATTTGATTATCCTTCTAAATACATTATTACCTAATTGTCCAAATATACTATTAATTAGGCGAGTCCATGATTGCCATTCAAGATTTTTATTTTTGATGGAGAGTATGCATTTTCTTTGCCCATAGTTTTCTATTCTGTCTTGCTAAAAGAATTTAGTCAGCTGAGAGTGAGACAGCTGGCTTGCTTCTGTTAATTCTCCTTGCAGGGTCAGCAAGACTCTTCCACAAGGAGTCCAGTCACCTTGAAGATATTTTTGCAGTTTAGGGTACCATTGTACCAGATCATGAGTACAGCCTGAGCATAGCCAACCTACATTGTCTGAAAGGTTTCTGCATTTTGTGAATGCAGAATACAATGATTAGGAACAGTGTTTGGGAAGTTACATACATCTCACATGAGAAAGATAGAATATAATAGGAGTAGCAGTGGTAAGTCTTGACTCGTAGAGGAGCACAGAAATCTCTGGGGATCCAAGCACTGACATACAAATTGAGGCAGTCTGGTTTTTTTAGCCTACTCTCTTTCTGAGGAAACTTATTGTCTGCTTTCTTTAGAAATAGATAGCTATTAATAATAATTTGTGCTATGTAAAAGACTTAGATTTCTTCCCCCCCCTCCCCCCAAAGTATACATTTTAAAATTATCTTCCCACTATTCTGGCAGGAGAACATCAATATGCTACACTGTTTGCCACCAGAACACCTTCCTTAATGTGCCTATATTCCTGGGAATAAAGCTGCATAACTTGATAAAACCTTACATGATAAAAAATCACAAAACAAGATAATACAGCAAGGTGTTTGTGCTTTAAAGATTCGGTCGTATTCTGACCTGTATCAATAATTCTCATTTAAAGGAAGAATTCAGATTTTGCATCTGTGGAAGAGGATCACTTAGGAGCTAGACAGAAAGTACTATTACTTAGTACATTATGTATGTCATTGACATGTGTTCTCAGTGAACTAAAGAAGTTGTAATTGTATAAAGTCCATTCTAGTGGCTATTAACTAAATGCATTTTTTTTAATTTAGTTGTCTGATCACTTACAAATTTTACTGTGTAGCTAATTTTGCTCTTCCCATTTAATCTTTTCATATATTAGGAGATTACATTGCATTTCCAAGTGTGTAAAGCAAATTGTAGACATGGTACCACTTAACATTACTTATTAAATGTTTCTTCAGAGATATAATTTATAACAGTAGAGTATCTGTCCAAAGGGATACTAATTCTATCCCTTAAGTAAATATTTTCAGTGCAGGTTTACATGAAAACATCCCTGGCTTTCTCTCCAACTTGGAACACATGCAAAACAAATCAGCAATTTTCTTCTATAAATAATAAACATTTTGGAAAGGCAGAAGTTGAGTGTGGCAATGAAAATGAAATTGAATTAATACAGTTTGCTACTTCCATCAGACAATGATGTAGATCTGAGTACACCATCATAAACATTTTTCATTAGCAAATTTGATATGGAAAAAATTCCTTTAACTTTTTTCCTCTGCAAGTATTCATGCATTCAAGTCTATTAACAGATTTTGCACATGAACAATGGCAAAACAGGTGAAAAAGAGTATCAAGTATGTGATACAGTTCAGGTAATATTCAAATATACAAACTTAGTTAAAGGGAAGAAATAGTAATTTTGTATTTTAGGAAGTACATTCAATTGTCTCATATGACTGTCAAGTTTTTTACTAAGAATTTCAGATCATGTTTGGCCTGCTAAAACTGCTTGATTTATCTTCTTCCTGAAACAGGAAGAAATAGCATTTTCCTCTCATAAAGTAGCCTTGAAAATGTGTAACTTCAAAAAGCCGCAGCCTAGAATAGTCTGCTATCTTGGCCAAAACAGATATTGATGGACTTCCCAGATTTCCAATGCCATTTTATAAAATAATTGCTCAGGTTTATCAATAACTCACTTCCTGAGAGATTACACCATTTTCCATTATTTCCTGCTTGGCTTTCTAAGTTGAACCTCAGATGAAGTATATATACCTATCCATGAACACAGGAAACTATTATAAAATCTGTAAATGCAGTTGTTTCTTAGCTACTGATCCCCTATAGCTCTGCCTAGCAGAGGAAGGTATGGCTTGTTCTTGCTACAACCCTTTAATTTTACAAAGAAATGAAAGTAATACCTGAAAACTGACATACAACATGAGTCAAATCTAAAGGTGCAAGCTTAACTTTTGTTTTTAATTATGTACTCAAATCTATTTTCCTTTGATTTACAATTACATTTAAATATGACTAATCTGTTTGTATACAGCATGTATTTCCAATAATCAGCCTGGGATTTTTCCCTCAAAAATGAGCTCATGATCATAGTAAGTATCTAACAAAAATTATCATTTTCTATAGAATGTGTAGTGGCTGTTGTGTTAGGAGATGTGGTATCTGTGACATTTTAATGTTACATCAAAGCCAGCTCAGCAGATAGATGGTTCTTTGATCTAACTATAAATCCAGCACATTTAATGTTATTACAAACAACAAAAAAATGTTATTTAAAGCAACATTTAAATGTCATTATTTAAATATGTTTTTAATAATGATTTATTATTAGATTGTATTAATTACATGTTTTATTAAATTTTTATTACATGTTGTTAAATGTTATGCACTTGAACCTACATAAATACTTAGAATGAAAAGTCATTAGAAGAGAAATATCAGAAAAATTCAAGACATCACAAAGCAGAGAAATGTAACTTATTTCCACTAGACTTCTCCTATTTTTCATGGCATCTGGATGATCTGTCTGTGAGGCAGGTCATACTGTACTAGACATATAAGTAACATTTGGTATTTCACCCATCACTTTATATTCTTATTATGTGAAAAGTATATTGAGGGCCATTAAAACAGATATATTGGAAAAAAAGGATCTATAAACTCTTATTTCCCTCACATTTTTCTTCTAAAATCACCTTTCATGTCACTATGTTTCCCATTTATAATCTCTCTCTCTCCTGCTTTGTGCTCATTTCCCTTTTGTTGGCCCCAGCATACTCTGATCAACAGGGCTGTTGTGAAACTTAAAATATTTGTAAAGACCAGTTGAAAGGAAAACAGATGTTCAAAACCTCATTGTAAACAGACAAATTAAGACAGTTCAAGACTGTTTCTCTATAATATTTTCCTTTGAGGCATTTTCTATGGTTTGCAAACACCAGATCAATTATGAGGGTGAAGTATCACAAACTCTCATGCAAGCATCCACTAAAGACAATGTGTTCATCCAGACAAAATTAATCCAAACATTTTCTTTGATGAAAACCCTGGAGAAACATATTAAAGATGCCAAATGTGCAAGAAAATAACACTGAACACCCAAACTTATAAAGAGATTGTAGTGGAAATACTTATTATGAGAAGTTATAGAATGCTTGTTTCAGTACCCTAGCCAAACTCCAATTTGAGGTTTATGCCAGCTAAATCCATTGGTCGCACAAATGAAAAATGCAACAAATAAAATTTGTTTAGAACTACAGCTTAAAACTTTAAAGGCAAGTGTAAACAGATTAGGTTCTTCTCTATTTTCAGGCTGAACACTGACTTAGCTGCATATTATTGATAATAAGCCTCAGCCTTTGTCAATGAGAAATGGCAGATGCTTTAGAAAAAGAAACACAGCCCCTCAGCTCAAAAAAAAAACCCCAAACAACATGACACAAACAACACAAAACAAAAGTGGCATTTTTTGTTTTCTTCCTGGAGTTGTAATTACTGATATTTACACTATGTAACATTATTGCTTTATTGCAATAATAACCTCAAAATCATACTCATACTGTTAATCCATGTTAGAGGATAAAAATTTTCAAAGACATAATTCTTCATCAGTTTTGACAAAAGTTTAAGAAGTGATAGCCAATTTTTATTTTTATTGTAGGGAGTAATCTTACACCTGTGTATCCACTCAGTTCACCTTAGGTCTTCCCAAAGTAAATGGGTTCTCTTTATTTGGATGAATGTTGATTATATAGGTAGAAAATGATGGCTATCTGATCAGAGAATTAGAAATTTCACACTATAAGACTATCTCTATAACTTGGTTGAAGTTATATATTCCTGGATTGCATTTTTAAAAAATCCTCAATTCTCTGCACTCAAATATATTCTTTCATTTCATACACAGTAAACAAAATTCATAACTCAATAATAAACCCCAAAAGGTAACTAAGAAGAAACCACATACTAATTTTTAACTTTCTTTTACACCATATCCAAATTCTTTCTCGGTCCTCTTTAAAACCTCATGCTAGCTGCACTTCACCATGTTTTTCCTGAGTCCTCTGTTTCAAGAAGGGAGAAAAATATAGCTCCAAATTCCTCAAAGTATTCCCCCAAGTGATTTTACTTTAAAAGAAATGAAACCATTGGGAATATTTACAGGCACAGTTACAGCTAGGGAAAGCATAATTAACAGAACTAACCAAGAGTACAGCTTAATTTTCACAAGCTTTCCCTTTACCCCTTCCCCAATAACAGTGTGAGCTTACACATCTGATGATTTTGTCCTAGTACCGTCCCAAATTCTGTGCAGCCACAGCTGCATGGTGAACTTTCATCAGTTTACTAAGCTATTTCACCATGAAGACTTACAGGGCTTGTATTGAGGCAACCAGTTTGGTAATGGGAGTGTGTGGCTGTGGCACACAAGCAGACACTGTGATTGAAACATTGTTGACATTATGCCCTACAAGAATGACCAAATAATGCCTAATGCACTGTAAGAGGCTAGGTGTTAGATGCCTTATATCTCACAACAGTCTCCCCCAAAATTATTGCAACAAGCTCACTCACTCAGTGAAAACCTTATTGAATGCTATACAGACACACATAAATACATAAAACCTACAGAAAAATAGTTCAATGGAACGTATTTAGTGCTGACAACCCAGATACATGAATCATCAGAAATAAGAAGTAATTGGAGAAGGAGGAGGGAAAAGGAAATTTCATCTTAACTGCCCTCCATTTTTCACCTGTTAGACATATCTTTTCATAGTTAAAAACTTTCAATGGACTATTTCAGCAAAATTAGGTTCTCAGAAAAATTAGAAAAAAAAACAGGCAAGTAGATAGGAATCAATCTTTTATGGATTGTGACAGAGGTGCTTGCCTACCTACTTTCCTTTTGTTGTTTATTAGCTAATATCCTGAGTATGGCCCTAAGGGAACAATATAGACTAGGATTTATTAATACTTCCTCTTACAGTTATAAGTAATCATTTAGATTACGAAGATGATGGAAACAGACACAATGGTCTTTTTTTTTTTTTTTTTCTCTTAAGAGAACTTGATTCTTTGTGTTTAAGCTCCCATGGAAACTGTTCTGTTGATTTCAATGGGAATAGAAGTAAGTCACTAGCCTCTAATGGCACTTTGATTTTAATCCCTTGACATACCACAGACTGACATATGAGGACAAAAAAATCAACCTTCATATATATGTATATATGTATATAAGAAAACATGCAGGAAATCATACATTCTTTCTTTAGCAGTAAACAAAAGTCAATCAAATGGCTTAGTACTTCTGCAATTAGCTTAAATTAAAACAAAAAGCTCAATATACCAATGAAAATAGTGATCTCAAATCCAGTAGCACCCCAGTGCCTTTATCAAATGATAAGAAAAAATATTCAATCAGAATAGGAAATATTATCTTGAATCAAGAAATGAGCTCATGAGCTACTGCCCAACAGTTGTCTGTACCCACACCTACCCTGACATCACAGCTAATGACAATAATTGAATAATCACAGAAATTATAATAAATGCAGCTATATAACAGGACAGTCATGGAGTGGAAGATAGGCATCTTCTATTTTAAATCCTATTAATTTAACCAGTTTCCCTGTATGCATATGTTTAACATTAGTAGACACAGAAAATATTTATAAGTTACTTCATTTTATTTTATGGTAAAAAGTCTCTCATGAGTGAAGTTTCTTAAGTTCTGCGTAGTCTCTGGAGAGAGGTAGGTGCTTTAAAATGGCAACTCTAGAAATCCTAGATTGAAATAGATAGAAATCCTAAGTTGTATCGTGAGCCACTTAAAGTAGGTAAAAAGAAAACTGCAAATATAAAGCTGCATCAGCTTGTCTGATGGAGATTTTCTCTGAGGCTCAAGAAACTCTGTCAAGGATTTGGAAGCCTTTTCTGTTATAGCTCTTTCAAAGGACTGCAGCAGGCTCTTTTCCAGCAAAACAAAATTGCAGGAAGAAGCAGCAGCAGCTGATATTTCTGTGTGCAGTAGTTAGGATCCTCAAGAAGATATCTTCTAATTTCTCTCTTAAAATGAAGCAATTCAAGTCTCCGTTCTTGAAATTATCTTCCTTGGTAGCTAATTTAGCCTTTTGAAACGGAAATAATTTTCCATCTTTGTTTATAAAGTGGTATAAGAAAAAACATAATTTTACTGAGCAAGAGGTCTCAGTGGTTAACATCCACTCAAAAAAAGTGTAGGGTTTTTTTTTGCAGGCAAAACAAATATAAAATTTGATTTTTCAATTATTAAACTAATAATTATATCAACAACAACAAAAAAACCCACAAAAAAAGCCCACAAAAAAACTTCTGTCCAGTGAACCAGAGTAATAAAAAAGAAGCACCCATTCTAGCTCCTCACTTAGTTCTGTTTATAAAAGATATAAATCTGCAACTCACTGCCTAACTAAGTTTCTTAAGCCTTATGCTTGTCTGTTAGATCAAAATTTGCATGAAAAACACCTAGTTCCTGGATTCTGGGCTAGGCACAAATCAGAAAAAGAGCTATCTGGTCCTGGCTATGTTCATCAGACAAACTTGTTTCCCAAGAGCTTGAAAGTAAAATATGACATTGCATAGTAAGACTGAAGACAATTCTGAAGAGAAAAGAAAGTCCAGAATTGTGTAATTGCATTTATGGACTCAAGTGCCTTAGCTCTACCTAAGGCTTTCATTCTGCTTAGTAAACATGCCAGTTTTACTTCATCGTCTTCTGAGTCTTCATTATACAGCAATCCTGTCTTCCAGTCAGACCATCTGAACCAAGTGTTGCCAGATAATTCTAGAAGGGCAATTTCATTTTAAATAGAAAAAATATTTACTTTTCCAGATGGGTTTTATTCTGATATTCTTCTCTGTGCTAAGAATATTAAAAATATACTTGCTTTTATTTCTTTTCCTCAATACATGTTCATAGAATCTTTTCTCAAACAGTAGTCTTGAATATTTCGAATCTAATATTAAAAAGGAAAAGAATGGATACATGTCTCCTTTCCTCCACTGAGTGAATTCATCAACACTGTAATAGGCCTTCTTCTTTTTCTTTTGCTTGGGTTTTTTTGTTAGTTTGGTTTGGGTATATTCACTTTAAGACAGAGCTAGTATTCTATCCTACAGTAAGTTTTAAAAGTGTTCTTAATGGGCAGGAGTGACTCGTGTTTCTTAGACGCCTAAGGTTACCACTGTGGGTAAAATCATTAGAATTTTCCCATGTTTTTCTTTTCCTACTAATTTCTGAATTCTTTTTTAAATCTGCACATGTTTATCCTATATATGACTTTCAAAACTAAAATTGATTTAAATTAAAAATCAGGGGATATCTGCCCTTCAGGAAATCATATACCATGGTACTGTCTAAGTAACCTTTTATTTTTAAGAATGTTTGTTACCTTTCGAACAATATATAGTTGGAATGACATGTACCTGCCAAGATTTGTATTGCTGAGGTGTCCAAAAATGTAATCCTGATAAAAGAACCAAAAGATAATGTAAAACTTAATAAACTAGCTTCCCTATACAGATAATTCTAATTTTATGTGGTTTACATAAATTAAACTGTATATTGTAGTTTGAACTTTTGCTGCATATAGCTTGGGATAACCTTAATTCTGTGCAGTAAGTAGGTGACATCTGAAATTCAGTCACATTAAACCTCTTGGCTACAGCACACAATGATTTAATCTTTAAACTTTTCTGACTGGCAGATAACTCCCAAAACAACATCAGTGAAAGGATTATAATATAATACAGTATCAACAACATGAATAAAAGCCCTGAGTCTTTTCCATAGCACTGTACTTCGAGTTTTCTTCATAGATGATTTTTTTCCCTTTTGCTGCTTGAAGTCATTTTTTTCTTTGAATCCTTTTACAAGTACTGATAGTCATTAATCAGAAACTGGCTGGTAATGATGTACCAGTAGCAAGACTTCTTTTCTTGCCTCCAGCAATCCTTCAAGTATTATAATTTTAAAGGTTTATGATTCATTGTACTTACATGTTTCCTATAATAAGATATTTTACGAACATAAATGAAGTAATAATATGTACATTTTCACATTTTAAGCAGAGGGATTTGACAGAATTCTCAGCTCTGCCACAAATATCCTGTGCTTTTCTGTTTTACTTACAAACACAGTCACTTATTATCTGTGCTATGAAGTAATGACTATGAAGGGCTTTTTTTTTAATTGAGAATATTTTCTGCACTGGTTTCTAGATATGAAAACAAGACTAAACATGGTGAACCGAATTACTAGTGTGTGGTTACTGCTGGAGATAATAACATTACTTTTCTCGTTTCGGAATCAAAATTTATTGTATTGAAGATGATCATAAGTCAACATAAATTGGTTTTAACAACAGTACTTTTGCTACTGTAAACTGTAAGCAACTTTTAAGAAGTTACTGCCCCCTAAAACATACCCAAATTCAAAATTTGCCACAGAAAATGTGCATTTGTTCAGATATAATTTGTAATAACTATAAAATTGCAAGTTTTAGATAAAGAACCATATGATGGTGAATGACTTGACAACATGTGTTCTCTGTCAAATTAAAATTCCTAATGTAATTTAATTAGTTGTTCTCAATTAATATTCATAATATGAGCAAGAGCAAAAAAATGTTAAACAATTAACATGGCTCAAAAAAGGAGAAAAAAGGAAAGAAACATTATGTAACATTGAGTCATCTGAGATACTCTCCACATTAAATGAGACAGAGTGAACTTTTGTAGCTGGAAGGATAATATACTTTTTATATAATAGCATTTTCAATAAAGAAAAAGAAGTATTTTCTAAAATCGGATTTTAGTCTTAATCTGAATTTTGTCTCTCCTTTTCCTTTTATGGCATGTGACTTCAAAAGACAAAAATAAATATTTCACTAAATAATGTATATACACTGATATCAAAATCAATTAAACTACATGACAGCATGTGAATTTTTCACTGATATTCATACAGATAAATTCAATATTCAGTGCACTGTAATGCAGCATCTCCAAACATGCTCATAAACTTCTCAGATGATACCTCTTCCTTCAGACCACTTGATTAATTCTTCACCATTTAGCTTTATGATGTACATAAAGAGAAGACGACAAACAAGCAAACAAACCAAAAGCCCTTAGAGTGTTCTCTAGTAATATTATCCCTGGATGATGAAACTAGGATTTCAGATAAAATGTGGAGACATTTCTATAAAACCCCCTACTCCCTATGTCACAGAAAAAATATTATAGAAATATTTTAGTGTTTTGTTTCCATTTTAATTTTTTTTCACTAAATGACCTAGCTGAGACAGATTGCTGACTGCTGTGAAGAGGCTTATATAGCACAAATATCATATATGAAACAGATGTCTAGCTTTGTTCTTATATTGTGATTACAGCTGAACAGGATTCAGAGAAAGATTTTATTATGACGTGAGATCTATAACAGCAAATGCTGCATGTCCTGTTGGAAAGTATTCTAGTGATAAAAACTGCTTCTGGTTTTGTAAAGCTGTAAGACATACAAACATCCCAAATTTGCTTCTAAACATCAGTTATTCCTTTTACTGAATTTTAGATTAGTGACATAGTAAGGGGACCAAGTAAAAGACATGTGAGGAGAAGAGTAAGTTCTATTAGAAACACGAAAATTTGGCAGCAATTTTGATAATGACTGATATGCTGGAGTTTTAATGTTAAAAGGTAAATCACTGAGCAGAGTACACAGGTGGCAAATATTTTATGTGCTACACAATTAACACTTGTAACATAATTGACATTTTGGATCTAGAATGCATTTTATTGTTTAGATCTGTACATTTTCTTATGGATACCGTCATATAAGGGAAGTAGTGTGTAGGAATGTAATATAACACATCAACCTTTCTTTTTTATATGAATTAAAAAGACAGTTTCCACCAATTGCTAATATGAAGTCATCATTAACTAGAGTATTAAAATAATTGCATTTTTGTGTTTGAAGAGTTCATTACATACTTAATGATCCTGACAATCTGCAGCTCTTGGTTTCCTCTGAAGGGAATGGCAAGAATTAAGTTGCTCCATCTGATCTACATACCAGTATAGAGTAAGTGTATTTGTGATAAAATAGCAATCATTACAATTGGAAGAAGCTTGTAAAATTTCCTTTCCTACAGTACTCCAATAGTTTTAAAGGTTATTTGGTTAGCTCTTTTTATTGTTAAAGGCACATTTTTTTAAGGAAAACATTAGACAGAAAACTTCATAGAAATCCTAATTGAACTAAAAGGAATAAAAAATATAGTGCTTAAATTTGTAGTCCTCAGATAGGCTTGGAGCACAAAATGTAACTTTACATAGACTGACCAGGATTTAAGATTGTTCTATTAGGTATTAGAAATCTGGGGTGTTTTTTTTTTAGAGATTTGGGCTATTTTAAGTGGTTTATTTGTATTGTTTTAATAAACGAGGCCCACAGGACATTCAATTACAGCAGAAGCAGAGAGATGAAGTTATAAATCTCTGTTCATCAGTAGTATTAGTGTCATACATAATATGAAGAATGATATGAATTCATAATGGATTTGTAATCACAGCTAGTAATGCACTATTAGTATATAGCATTGCAAACCAGAATCAATTCAATATAAACACTTCTGAGATTCAAAGGAAAGGTAAAATTACTATAAAACCCAAAGGTCCTAATTTAGTAATTATATGAACATAAAGTTGCCTGTTGTTTATGATCAGCGCTGCACATGAACTTGTATTGAACTCCTTCAGAAGGAGAGAGACTTTGGCAGATTGTTGCAATCTCAGTGTGAGTAGTGAAGGGCACAACATGTAGATATTCAATTTGTTTCTGGTAGGCATCCAAATATCTTCTTATACAAGTAAATTTTGGAAGCAAAATTAAATCAGTAAATATAATATCTAGTTATCTGTGCAACCCAACCTGTCTCCTATCATTACTCACTATCATAATAGCACTCTTGACATACTTATTCCTTACTTTGAACAGCAAATATATTGTAACTCTATTTTCTTTTGCATTTCTTGTCTGTGTTTCTGTAATCTATTTTGAGCTTCTCCTATTAAACAACTAGGATATCATCGTCATTAAAAATAAGGGGTTTTTTTTCCCTATTTTACAATGGATTTTCACATGAATTTTGTCTTCTTTTAAATGTCACTCTGGAGATACAGATGCTTGGAATAGGCATTACCAATATTTTGAACTCAGAGACAAAAAGACCTAAAATTATATTATTATACTGCCTGCTGGAAGAAAATATTTGTCAACTAAGGATGATTTAGTATTAGTATAAAGCATTATGTCATTGAAAGATTTTGCCTTTCAGCAAAGAAAATGCAGATAGGCATTTTATGCAGATTATAGATTTGCATTCTTTTGTTTGGTTTGTGGTTGTTTCTTTCATGAAGTTGTGTTGGGATTTTAGGAGTTCTTTTGCAACATTTTGCATCAGTCTGTCTTTTTCTAAAGAAATATTTATGACCAAGAGTTGATAATGCAATAAAAACAATTTTGTAATAACTGCCACTTGATACAGTCTCATCAAAGTCTACATGGAGTTTCTATGTAGTAATATTTACTCTCCTATTTTATTGAATTCTTAATTCACTGTCAGTTAAGATACAAGTATCACGGATTTAGTTGTTACACTGTAGTTTATAATGCCTGAGCCACATGTCATTGTGCTTTGGCCCTGATTGTTCAAGCTCTATGTTTACCATATCTGATTCTGTAGAGATTAAATGTAGGATGTTATTTCTTTGGAAAGTGTTTGCTATATTGAACATTAGATAACCAAAGACTATATATACACTTTGCCTTGGGTTAACAAACACTGAAAAAAACCCCTAATCAATAAATTGCATTGAAAAATATTAAGAATAAAGTATTGTAGCACAAAAGAATCACTGTAGTCGGTTGTTGATCTCATCATAACATAAATAACTTGCTACAAGGAGTAGCAATGAATATTAATCAATGCAACCCAACTTATTGAAAACTATAAAAAATGTCACTCTCACATTTCATGTCTTGATATATCACTCAGACAAAATAAACTTTCCTGTTTAGTGCAATCAATTTTTGACTTTTGTGAATTTTTTTTGTAATAGTAATTCATTAGGAATCATACTACTTGCTGATAAATTGTTGCAGAACCACAGCCAAACTGAAAACAAACAACTCAAGGACCCAGAAGGACTGTGGAATGCTGAACATAGCACTTGAAAAAAAGGCATATACTAGAACGTTCACAAATGTTTATTCTAACTATATTGTTAACACTGAGACCTTCTATAGCTGTAGGATTTTTTTTTCCCCCTGCAATAATTAGGTCTGGACTAAAAAGAATTCATTGATTAGATTTTTAAGATTTCTGTTATACCAGCAATATATTATTGGTTTTACCTCTAATATGTGTTTCTTCTTTGCCCATAACAAGATTTTTTACTTAATAGTCCTGCACCACTGAAATAGTTACAGCATATTACAGAATCTCCAGACTAGTGAACTTCAGAAAAAAATGAGCCAGTCTTTATAGTGAGTATGTTTTTAAAGTTCTATTTAGCTAGTAATTCCATATCTTAACAATCATTAAAAAATGCCTTTCAGGTGTTTCCATCTTTGTCCCACTAGCCAAAAATGCTAAAAGGGAGAAAAGAAAATGAGTTTACTCAGACACATCACTGTTCACAACAGGTTTTAGCAATGGATTACTCCAACCCAGGATGAAAAATTAACTACTGTGAAGTAAAAGTGATCATAGGGATAAACAAACCCAGTAATCTGCATACCACGGCTTCCTAAATTGCATTTAAAAACTGAAAATAACTCTAATCCAGGAATTCACAGAACATATAAATACTGGCGAATCTGGCCAGATGCACACTCATTTTGCAAAAAATATTTTGTCCTATCCCTAATAGTAATAGGTCAGGGCTTGTATGTGCTGTTAGTGGTATGTTGAGAGGGTCTGGAATGATTTATTATATCTTATTTTTATTGTCCTACTCTATTTTAATTTAATAATACTTTTTCCTAATTAAATTCATTGTTTCTTTTGCTGACAGCTTAGATTGTGACTCTTGATTTTACCTTGATTCATCTCATGCAGAAATTAGAAATGCTAGCCATAGGGACAAATACATATGGTATCCTCCCACTCCAGCACTTCTAAAATTTAGTTAAGAGCTTTAGGAACACTTTTGATGCTTTTGCCTTTCCCTCTGGCTTTTTTAATTGCTCTTCCTTCTTGCACTATACAGTGAATAATAACACATGACCTTTTACTTGGTTCTGCTTCTACATTGTGTTTAGTGAAGGTTCTCCCAATTATGCAGACTTCTGCAGACAGATTGCAGTGCTGACATTTCTATGGAATACCATAACTTTCTGCAACATTTTTGTTTCTAAAGGGAAAAAAAATGAATAGAGTTAACTTTTTTCTCCTCACTTTTGTTTCATAGCATTTCTTAGCATTTTATCCAGCAAAACCAGAGAGGCATTAATCTGCTAACTTTGCAGTGCAGTATTGAGCATTTTATCAGAAAAATTTGCAGCATATCCAAATTTAAGCTCAAGGACAAGGATGCTAATTCAGAGAACTGTCATTTGCTGCTTCAGGCTATGGCTTTGTTTGCATGACACCTTCTCGGTGTGTTTATGACCACACAGCTAAGTTGTGTTCCCAGCATGAGCTGACATCTTTACAGTTCATTGATTTCAGAACTGTATGTGAACATGTTCATTCAACAAAAATAATCCCTGGACTCTACAGCTTTTCCTTACAATTTGATTAAATCATAGTAGAAGAGCAATTGACCTGAGGGATAGTAGTGATGCTAAAATTAAGTACAGTAATATATTTAAATGCTTTTGTTGTTTTTCTAGAGCATCAGGTGTGAAACAACTAACAAGCATATAAGTCAAAATATACTTACTTAGCATGTCAAGATTAAGAAAGTATAAAAATTATTGTGGCAGCAAAAATTACTTGAAGTAAAATGCCAAGCAAGATATTTAAGATTACAAATGAGATAAAAGACTGAATGGCACAGTAAAACAAAGCAAAACAAAATAAAACAAAAACCCCCAAACCATGAAGTAGATAGCTGTCTAAAACCCCCCAAACCATGAAGTAGATAGCTGTCAAGAAGAATGAATGTTTGTCCATGCATTAAATATACGTGTTGTATAACCTAAGCACATCAAGGAATGCACATTAATCATGCCCATTATTTTTATGAAGCCAGATTGACTTTCTTTATCACAGTCATAAGTTATTTCAATTTTGTCATAACTGGAGAGACAACTATTTAGGTCACAGTCACAGGTTATTCTTTCAATTGTGTCATAACTGGAGAGACAACTATTTAGAGACACATTATTATTTTTTTTCTGAATATGAGTCTGCAAAATTCTTTAGCACATATACATTTGTTTAATATTTCACTATGTTACTTTCTAGCTAATGTTTTAATCATTTGTAGCATCAAAGGGACAATAAAATCAAGTTTAGTGGGAAGAATAAGCCATAAAGAGTATGTGGCAATAAGGCAGTAATGGTAGAAGGAATTCTATGGTCTGCTCCCACTTTAAGAGATGATCGGGTTCATGACTACCTGAGAAACCTTAACATGCATAAGTCTATGGGATCTGATGAGATGCATCCCAGAGTCTGCGGGAATTGGTTCATATAGTTGTCAAGACACTCTCAATGATATTTGAAAAGTCATGGCAGTCAGGTGACCAGTTGACTGAAAAAATGGAAACCTTGCACCCATTTAAAAAGTGTAGAAAGGAAGACTCTGGGAACTACCAACCTGTCAGCCTTACTTTCGTAGCTGGGAAGATTAAGGGACAGATCCTATACCAACCTGTCAGCCTTACTTTCATAGCTGGGAAGATTAAGGGACAGATCCTCCTAGAAGCTATGCTAAGGCACAGGGAGGTGATTTAAGAGAGCCTGTCTTCTCCAATGGCAAGTCTTGCCTGACCAACCTAGTGGCCTTCTATAATGGAGTGACTACATCAGCGGACAAGGGAAAAGCTACAGATGTCATTTATCTGGACTTCTATAAAGCCTTTGACCTGTTCCTCCACTATATCCTTCCCTCTGAGTTGTAGATATATGGATTTGATTGGTCGACTGCTTGGTAGCTGACGAACTGGCTGGCTAGTCACATCCAGAAGGTAGTGGTCAACAGCTCAATGGCCAGATGGAGATAAGGGACAAATGGTGTCACCCAGGGGTCTGTATTTGGACCAGTACTGTTTAATGTCTTCATCAGTGATATAGACAGTGGGCTGACAGCAAATTTTCTGACATCATGCTGAAGCTGTGCAGTTGACACAGCTGATGGTGCCATTTAGAGGGACTTGGACAAACTTGAGAAGTTTGCCCATGGGAACCTCATGAGGTTCAGCAAGGCCAAGTGCAAGCTGTTGCACCTGAATCAAGGCAAGGCTTAGTATCCATAAAGGCTGGAAGACAAAGGGATTGAGAGAAGGTCTTGGGGTTGCTGGTGGATGAAAGGTTGTGCATAAGCTGGTAATATATGCTTGCAGCCCAGGAAGCCAACTGTATCCTGGGCTGCGTCAAATGCAGCACGGCCAGCAGGACAAAGGAGGTGATTCTCACACTCTACTCCACTCTTGTGAGACCCCACCTGGAGTACCACATCCAGGTCCAGCATGCTCAGCACAGGAGAGTAGATCCAAAAGGAATGCCACAAAAATGATCAGAGGGATGGAATAATCCTCCTATGAGGACAGACTGAGAGAGTTGAGATTGTTCAGCCTGAAGAAGAGAAAGGCCCAAGGAGATATTTTAGCCTTTCAATACTTACTGGGGGCTTATAAGAAAGATGGGGACAGACTTTTTTAACAGATCCTGTGGAGATAGGAGAAGGAGTAATGGTTTTAAACAAAGAGAGTGTAGATTCAAACTAGATATAAGGAAAAAAATTTTTTACAATGAGGATGGTGAAACACTGGAACAGGTTGCCTAGAGAAAGGTTTTAGATGCCACATCCCTGGAAGTGTTCAAGATCAGGCTGGATGGGATTCTGAGCAACCTAGTCCAGTGGAAGATGTCTGTGCTCACTGCAAGGGGGTTGAGATCACCTTTAAAGGTCTCTTCCAACTCAAACTATTCTATGATTCCATTATTCTATGATCTTATGTTTCTGTGATTCTATGATTCCTGTTTCTTCCACACACTGAAATACATTGTCCAGGGAAATGGTGGAGTTACCATCCCTAGAAGTGTTTGAGAAGCACCTGGACCTGATGCTGGAAGATATGCTTCAGGGTTTAGTGGTGTGCAGGTTTTGCCTGGGATGGAGGTAATTTCTTCTCAGTAGCTGGCATAGTGCTGTATTTGGGTTCAGAATGAGAATAATGTTGATAACACACTGATGTTTTGGTTTCTGCTAGGTTGTGTTTATCCTAAATCAAGGACATTTTCTTTCCTGTGTCTCATGCTCTGCCAGTGAGAAGGTACACAAAAGGAATGGGGAGGGAGTATAGCCGGGGCAGGTGGCCTGAACTATCCAAAGGGATATTCCACACCATAGAATGCCATGCCTGGTATATAAACTGTGGGTAAGTGAGTAGGAATTGCCCAGAGGGCCACTCCAGGCTGGGGAACAAGTTCTGTCATTGGTCAGCACATGGTGAGCAATTGTATTGTGAATCACTAGATTTGGGTTTTTTGCTGTTTGTTTTTTCTTTCCCTTTTGATTATCCGTTAGTATTATATCTCATTTTGCTCTCAATTATTAAACTGCTTTTATCTCAACCTATATATTTTACTTTTGTTTCTCCTCCCCATTCCACCAGAATGGAGGAAGGGGAGAGAAGGGGTTGCGAGTGACTGCATGGTTCTTGTCTGCTGGCTGGGCTTAAACCATGACAAGTGATTATAGTGGAGTGCCAGGTTCATGGTTGGACTTGATCTTAAAGGTCTCTTCCTGCCATGGTGATTCTATGAGTCTATGATTTAAGCCAGGATATCGAAAAAGGAAATTTTGCTTTTCTGTTCTGTAGTTTAATCAAGTGCAAATGAGGATGATACTTGATTTTCATATTTACAAACTTTCTTAGATAATCAAGACATCTAAAACATTATTGCTTAAAATAAAAATTGCTAGGTCATCCTGTATTCATGCCATATATGTGAGGCAAAGGGCTCACAGCCAGGTAAAGAAGGAAGAAGTATAACTGAGGAAAGAAAAGACTGTCTGTTTAAAGACATATGAGTGTAAACAGTACTTCCATGACATTAAAGATTTTGACAGGTAGTAAGTGTGAAAGTACAACAGTAGTTATTCTAAAGTAAGTGAATCATTACTTATTGTAATTACAGATGGTCTTTGTTATTTAAGGATCAAGCTAAGCATGGTCTTTTGTAAAATAGAAACTGTGACATTATCTGAAGGAAACAGAATTTATCCCATCCTGATACTTTATGTAAAGTATTTAGCATAATGTCTCAATATTGTTTCACAGTTCTTGTTCCCCAGCTATCTGATACTTATTCAGTGTCACTTCTGACACTGTACTATTCTGGATGCTAAAAAGATGAGGGCAAAGTGCATGTCATTAATAGACTCCTGCAGCTGGATAAGTCACAGTCTCAGAACACACAATTTCCTTAGTAAAATAGACCCAGATCCAAAAAAAGGGCATAGGGATCCTCTTGGTCATTGCAGTGCCTAATTTTCAGACATCCTACTTTCACAAGTGAATTCTTATCATTACACCCTCAAGAATCTTCTGAATCAGCACTATAGGCTCCTTAAAATTACCATACAAATGATTAAATCAGCTATGGAGGCACTACCATTTACTCATTTTTGTGGGATTTTTCTGCAGTGGTCACATGTATGCACTTTGCATATCCAGAGAGTTTCCCTGTGAGGTAAAAAGTATTATTACTTTTAGTGTAAATGTATAATAAGATGTATAATAGCTATTAGAGAGAAACATGGAACATACTTTTATTTCAAAATGTGTATCTGCTTTATAGCTAGTGCTACAAAAAAAACCCTAACAAACCCAATGAAAAACACTGCCCTACCCCTGAAAAAGAAGATTCAGATAAAATCAGTTGGAATGCAACATAAACAAACAGTGATATAAATATATTGCTGCAGTTGAAACATACATATACCATAAATTACTGAAGCAGAATGTATTTCATTAATTTTTTTGGTTTGTCAAGAACACTGTTTAACAAATCTATCTTTACTTCCAAGAATGAAAGAACTACTCAAAGAATCATCACGGAAAGTATAAACAACTTTAAGGGAAGAAAATTAAACTGTATCACCAAATAAAATTTCATTCTAGTTCTTTTTCATTTTAATCAAAGCCCCACTGAGTTTTCAATTTTTTAAAAAAAGGAGCTGTGGGAGAATCTATAAAATGAAGACAGTTTATTTACAATAATCCAAGATACAAACAACTGTTAGCAGAACATGAGAAATTACATCCCCATTGTCTAATGTAAAAAAAGCCAAACACAACAGCACAATAATAAACTCTGCAAGGGCTGGAGGTTTTATTTTATTAAAACAACCAGAGCATCCCAGGTTGAATCTTTAACTTCCAGTACCCCATAATGCGCTCAGCATGAATCTTTGTCCATTAACTACCATTGTCACGTACTTTTTCTTCAAATGGCATATTGTTTATGCCCTCTAAATGTAGACCACAGTGAATATATATTATATATTGCATTATTATTATGTCACTGAAGTATTGTTTTTAACAAGTAAGAAACATTTAGGTAAAAAAATTCCAGTTGCTTCAGGGTCTGCTTAGCAGAGGTTTAAAGACATCAGATATAACTAGACTATTTCTTTGAAGATGACCCTGGAATTAATGAAGTGAGATATTCTTCCTCTACAGTCTGACAACATGTGTCATTACTGTATCCTTATATAGTAAATGGCATTGGAAAAAAAATGAAATTTTATCTAAGTTTTGGACATTGAGTCCACATTATCAAATACCTCTCAGAGGAACCATTCTGCACATTCTACAAAATAAAAGAGATATATAACATAATTAAGAAGTATATCTTATTTTAGCTAGAAACACCAACTTAGAATTTGATTCCCATGTTAGAATGCCTGTTGCATTGTCTCATTGGATTAAATTATTTTGAAATTAAGTAAATGTTAGAGGGAAAAAATCCAAAGGACGATTTTTTCACTTCTTCACATCTCTCTTTAGCATGATCAGCAGACAGATAAAGTAATAAAAATTTTTACATATGTATATAGATATATGCATTGCAAATACATGGGTGTGAGGGAAAGATATTGCCTTATAAAATATACTTTTTAGTCTGTTTCAGCCACTTTGTTTCAAAGGGCAGCACTCAGATCCTTTTGGAAATGCAGTTTACTTTGAGCTAGCTGTTGATTACTGAAAATCAAACTGTGCAACCATGTAGTTTCTTTTTAAAAGTCTCAGCTGGATGATGTGTTAATATATCCACTCATACTCACAGGCGTTTTACAGGGGAAAACTTAGTCTTTTCTTTAAGCTTTGAGTTTTCAATCTGCTATCATTTGTCATGATGTCAGGCAAGCCTAGAACATGAGGCAGCTATTGCTTTTTTAGCATGCAAATATTTACTCTCTCTGTAATGTTTTTACCTCCTCATATTATGTGTATAATGATAAAACATGTTTGAAATGTTACATCCAGAAGCTAGCTGGGCAGGCTGGCCAGGAAGGCGTAATCAGTCCTGTTGTGTTGTCCCTCACTGAGCTTTTCACAGAGTGCCACAGGGGTGAACTCCTGGGAAAGGGGTTACAAACCTCATTCAGGTGTCACACCCTGATGAAGTTCAATTGTGACAACACTTGTTGTACAGCACCTTTGTACGTGTGTATTTCCTTGGCAGTTTTCCTACAGGCAACCTTTGATAGCAATGCATTTCCACCTCTGCCAGTATGTAATTTACTCACTTTTTATTTGCCTATTAAGATCTGCTGTTTCTATTCCACTTGCTATGTCAGATTCATGCTTGATTGCTGCTGGCCCTGGGTCTCCCCAGAGCAGACACCCCACAAGTGGTATTGGCATTTGGATCTGGGTGAAGTCAGGGTATCAGGGCTGACCTAAATCCTCTTGGGTCCCTGCTCTGCTCCCAGCACAGGACCACTGGGGTCTGGGAGAGAAGAGGTGCAGGTTCCCACTGCATAGCAAAAGGTGGCATCTTCCCCCTTTTCTTGGGTGCAATGTGACAGGAAAAGGAGCATATTCATTCTTGTGGTGTTAACTATTTAGGGTATTGCTGAGCTCCTTTTCTCACTCTCACAAAGCTCTGTGTAGGTCAATTATATGTCCATGACCTCAATTTTGGAAACCACCCACTGATTTGCTCCATGACCTACTCACCTGCCAGATAGGGGCACAAGGTGGGAGCATGACTCCAGGCCACATCCAATCCTTAGGGGATGCTGGGTCTGACAAGCCACTGATGGCACAGGGAGAGCCAGCTATGCTCCTGCTGTGTGGCCTCCTGCTCTCCGAAGTGCTCCCCCAACAGCTGCAGAGATGGTGGTGCAAAGCAAAGCAAAGGGAAAGAAAGCAGCTGAAAAGGTTCAGGGAGAGGTCACAGATGACACTGGGACAGATGATGTCCCACTAATTGCAAATCGATATTTTGTTTGATTTTGGTTTTTCCTAGCAGCCAAAGAAAAGTTGTAATATTTATTGAACCTGAAAATATAAGAATGATAAAGGAGAGGATAAGGCTGGAAATTTCAAATATGCATCATATTGAGTCTGGGATACACATAGAAGAAATTAATTTTTTTCCTAGTTTCATATACTATTTGTTGCATTTTGAAAAATATAGTGAGGGAAAAAATATAATGATGCCAGCAAAACAAACGTTTGATTACTAAATGTTGGTTTAGATTATTCGCAATAATGAGCCATCTTTTGAAGAATAGCAAAACTGTAATAAACCCCAGCAAAACAAATGTTTGATTACTAAATGTTGGTTTAGATGATTCACAATAGTGAGCCATTTTTTGAAGAATAGCAAAACTGTAATAAAGTTTAGTTCTACATAGGTCTTGAAAGTATTGCACTTTAATTTAACCTTTAAGAAATTCTATTACCCTAGCTTTCTTCTCAGTTTATGATTCTTCAAGTACATCATCATTTACTACAGACATGAATGCTTATTTAGTGTCATTATAATACCTAATTTTTAACTTTTCATTTCTCATTTTGTGTGTCTTGCAGACTTTCCTAAAGTGGTGGCTAACATGGTTTGGTCTATGGTCATACTGCATGCCTTGCCTTGCTTCTGTCTTTACTTTCTATTTTTAATGAAAGTTGATAAATTCAGGTCAGACTGTGCCAACCATTGTGGAGGTGTGAAGAAAGGTTTAAAGACACCTTTTTCCTTCCCTTACACACAAGAGTCCAAGACACAAAATTCATTTCTGTTTGATAGAAACAGCTCTCTTCTGCTGGCGTTGGTTGCATACATTCCCCAAAGCCTGGCTCCTCCTAAAAATGTAAAGTACCAGAATAATGGTACCACAAAAGTCTAGACCACTGAAGATTGTATAAGGATAAACCATTTAAACCCAGCAACAAAGTAGCCTTTCTGCTACAGGGAATTCTCTCATTACAGTGCAATTCTGTTTCAGCATGTGGAAATGACCCTTGTGTATGATAGGCAGAGATTTACCAATGTGGCAATAGTTACCAATCCTCATTAGCCATCCCAGTGCAAGACATTTTCTGCTTGCTGCTGTGCATGTGCCACACAGACAGCCTGCATAGTTACAGTAAGATCTGTGTTCTGGACATGATAGTCACTGCATGTAATTTCTGGGAAATTTCAGACATATGCTGTGTAGTGCAAATGCCTATATTTCTCTTTAGAACTTTCCAGGTGGGGCTCAAGGTGTAAACTCACATCCCATAGCGTGATTTCTTAACAAATTATTTTCTCTCTCCTCTTTATACTTTTAATTTAATGTTGTGCCCTCCATGTTAAAGAGATAAAGGCATTGTTAATCAGAAAATCCTCTTATTTTCCTGTATTATATGTTGGGAATTCCTAGGCTGTTTCCATCTGTATTTATAAAAAATCATATGCTAAAAGAAATGTTAGTGTTTTGTTTTGTGTAATATCCTGCCTTAGCTATTCCATGGGGTTGTTTTAAACTAGTTCAGACAATCCAATATGACATGTGTAACTGGTATGACCCTGTCTTCTCCCTGAGCTAATTTGTTCATATCCTTTTGAGACAGTCTGGTAATAAGTATACTGTAAAACATGAAGAAAAATGTAGACATACAGTAGCTGAAATACTTAATTGAGGGCAAAACCCAGAAGACTGCTATTAGCATGTTATTGTTAGCAGAACAGTGTCCACAAAACAGATTATTTCCTTGCTATTACTCCCTTTGATCCCATTGTACATCAAAGCCCCTATCACCCTCCTAAACCAGTCACAATCTGTCTTCAGAGCAAGTTTTAACAAATACTCTTAATCACAAGTAAGAAGATTTTCCTAGAAAACAGAAGTGTTAAACTAGCTTTGATATTAAAACTGCATATATCATATATACACCTTCGCCATACAGACACCAATTCAGCATTTTCAATCTGACCTGTGCTGGGGCAGTCTGATCCTGAAGGACAGATTGTGAAGAATTGCAGCCTGTGGGAAGGACTCATGTTGGAGTAGTTCATGGAGAGCTGCGTCCTGTGGGAGAGACCCCCACACTGGGGCAAGGGAAGAGTGTGAGGAGTCCTCCTCCTGAGGAGGAAGTAGAAGCAGAGACAGTGTTTAATGAACTGACCACAAACCCCATTCCCTGTTTCTCTGTACTGATAGTAGGTGGAAGAGATAGAGAATTGGGAATAAAGTTAAGTCTGGGATGAAGAGAGGAGTGCAGGGAAGATGTTTTAAGAATTTGGTTTATTTCACATTCTCCAGCTCTGATTTGCTTGGTAATAAATTCAGCTAATTTCCCCAAGTCGAGACTGTTTTGCCTGTGATGGTAACTGGTGAGTGATCTTTGCCTGTCCTTATCTCTACCCATGTAATATTTCCTCTTCCCTGTTCATTTGAGATGGTGGAGTAATAGAGTGGCTTTGATGGGCACCTGATGTCCAGTCAGGGTCAACCCATCACAATACTGTAAGGCAGCCATGGTATTACTTTAATACCATTCAACTTTTCAATATAATAGGATTGGCTGGAAGTTTTTGAGCATCACAGGTTGCATTCAGAAAATTATAATATGATGTTGGAGGGATGAGAGAAGAGTGAAAATGCATTATTCATGCTGAACTTTTGATAAGGCAGAGGCAGTTGCAGTTCCTGCCAGCCTACATTGGAGTCTTGGCTCCTAAGCCTCAGATTTCTGGGCTTCCAGCTTGTTTCTTGTTTGCCTCCAAATTGCTATGCCACAGGACTAGAAACCCTGAGGCTTATGTCTGATTTGTGAATTCAGAGTCTGTATTTTCAACTTCAGTTTAATTTTTAAACCATCTCTTTTACTTTTGTTGATTTGTCTTTTGCAGAAAAAATCCACTAAATCTCATTTTTCATTACAAAATAACAAAATTCTTTCAGAATTTTAAATTGTCTCTTTCACAGAACATATATTCTATTTTTTAAAAGTCTGGCATCTCAGGCCATGAGTTTTAATATTCATGATATGTCAGCAATTCCTTCAATAAAAAGCCAGGTAAAGATCAGGGAATCTCTGTGTCCACTGCCAATTATGGCATTACTTATTTCACTGGTATATGGCTGTCCCAGACAGTCATAACAATTTTGAAGTGGCAGCAAGTGTTGGTGACTTATACAATGATTCTATATTTATATCAGGCCTTCTTTACATTACAGATAGCATACACATAGGACCCTTCTTTGGGAAGTCCCAACCACAATGCATGCCTGAAAATTTTGCTTTTAAAATACTGAATATATTGTTCACAGGCAAAGAGAAAACAGACATCATGTATATGTAAACACAGGAAAGTATTGTTAGCCTAACTTAGATATTTTCAGAGAAGAAGAAAGAAAAGTAGTGCAGTCAATAACATGCATACACCTTAGTTTCTCTCTTTTTTTTTTCCTGGTGTTATGCTCCAATTCCTCTATTATTCTGTGAGGTTAGTGGTCTCGCTTCGATGCTGGTGATGGTGGTGATGAAAATTCTTGGGTAAATTGTCAGCATTTGAGAATCCTTCTCCATGAGGAATGTGATACTCATGTAGATGGTTTCTTCTTTTTCATTGTAGGAACTACTTGGGATAATTTTTATTTTTTTCTTAACATGCTTTTAGACCTTTCACTTTCTTCCTTGGTTTGCAGCTCCATGTTGCATCCAAATGCCTTTTCTGTATATTATATGTAATTTCTTAGTTTTTTTGTTACCATTAACACCGGTTTTGCCTAGATCCTGGTCTGCATTTCTTTAACTAACTCTTGAAGGGTTCTTTATTGCTGTGGGGACTTCACTGCTGACCCTCTGCCCTCCCTCTTCCCATGTATGTTCATCTTCTCTGCACCTCATTGTGTGTCTCTTCCCAAAGCCTTTGCTCTTTCAACAGGCCTGCATTTCTCTACACTTCATAATTATCTTAGACTCACAAAATGGCATTCTTCATAGACCACCTGTTTGTTACAGCTATCTGTATAAAAATTACAGTATCACACAAAGACAAACAAAAGCAAACCAAATTGCTCTTAGTTATCTACTGAATTAGAAAAATTAGTCTCAGCTGAATCAAGCAAAATGAAGCTGAAGGTAGGTAAAGGCACCTTGAGGCCTTGCAAATTCCATGCAAAGCTTATAACTAGCTGCTAGCAGTACTGTCCTAGAGGGCTATGTGGTTACAATGAGCAGGGCAAAATTTTGCTTTCAGAATTAGATCTAATTAGGTTTAATAATCCATAAACCTGATTATGACAAAAAAAATTGGGCTTCTAGCTACAGATTTAAGAAAAAAAAATAGTGCTATGTACTATTTACAGAGAAATTTATCAGTTTTCACCGAGTAAAACATCTTGTAAGACTTCAAAAGTTCTGAAATATGTCAAGTGTAGGAACTACAATTCCTTCCCATAAGCTATTAAGATTGAGTCTTACATACTCTTCTGTTTCTGTTTCTGTTGAACCACCTTTTTTTGCTTTTGTTGTTTTCCTGTTAATTTCTTCTCTTCTTTCTTAAAAAATGTTTGGGAGTTTTTGCTACTTATAATGACCACTGCACTGTACTCAATGAAGTTAAATAAGGAAAGTGAAGATGAGAGTATGTCAGGGTAAACCATAAGGTGGCAATGCTACATGCATAATTAGGACAATACGAATGATTTGGTAGACCACAAAACAAAGCTGTGACAAAGGACTTCTGTTTATAAAGCATATACCTTACAAGAAATTGCATGAAGACTAAATTTATTAATAGTTTTATTAATAGAGTCCATATATTGGCACTTCTTGCCCTACTGCTGTATTATTACAGCAGAAATGTGCATCCCAAAGCACAAAACCAAACTCAGTGAGATATAACCACTCCAAGAAGAGGCTATGCAGTATTTACCCTCTGTTCTAGGCAGCAAAGAGCTCATGTTTATCTGTATGCATTTCTTCTCCTTCAATTCAGTTTACTTAAGGCACAGTAGGTCCTTCTCTGACAAGCTGAAGCTATTATTTTGATTTTTGTTGTGCTGTAACTCCCATAGATTGTAGAAATGTATGATAGGAGACTTACAGTCTTGTTCACAGTTTACCATGTGTTTGCTATGTGACTGATCTTCTGTTTAAAAACATGTGACTGTTCACCTTGTCTTTGCAACTGCATTACAAAGCAGAGGCAATCTTCTGGAAGAAGGAATAAAGGGCATGCTCCTTCTTTGAGTACAACTGGATTTATATCAGTGTACCCTAATCCTGTATTATGTGTCTCAGCTGAGATTCCTGAGACAAACAGGGAAGTTGCAGCCAGCAAACACCAGAGCAAAAGCTATAGTTTAGAACTGGAGAAAAAATCTAAGAATTAAAAAGATTGGGTTTGTGTTTTTTTTTGTTGAGGTTTTTTTAAGCTAAAAATCTGTGCAGAAAGGAGGAATCATGGGAATATTTCTGTTTCTGTGAGGACATGGTGGGCAGAGCAGAAATCTCTTTCAAAGCTCATGCCACTGTTGCAGAATGACTGAGCATTATACTTTTAAAACCTGTAAGGGCAGAGCAGGACTTGCCCAGTAACTTCTATTGCTTGTAATGCCTGTGAAAAGAAAAGCTAGGAGACTGCCAGTATAGAGCTATTTGTATCCTCATCATTGAGACTAGCTCCAGAACTAAAGAACAGATTTAGGTCTGTTGCAAAAGAAGGTGAAGCAGAATAGAAAATGGCTGCAGAATTTTGGTTTTACTTGTAACTCTGGCAGAACCCCTGAGTTACGGTAGCATGTATACATACGACATCATTAGCAATCCCAAGCATTGATAAAAGAAATTAATATAAAAGATTTTATAGGAATCTGTCCTGTTCTTTCTAGCTTTCATGAATACTGTAAGACACCTTTGACTGTGACTCCTAAGAAGTACTAGTTTGTTGTATTGGGTTCTTTTTCTTTTAACCAGTAACCTTTAGTGTTCCAAGTTAGCATTCTTAGAGACTTAATAAGCTAAAACATTGCAAAACTTTTAGCTTGTAAACACAATATGGAAATAACTGTGAGGGACCTGAATGCAATTGAATGTCATAACATATAAAGCAATGAAGAATTTGTTCTATCATGGTACTTGCTCTGATACATTTGATTACTTTCAAAGGTTTAAGGCTGTAAAACATAGTGACCACTACGCATATTGTTCAAAAGAGAAGACTGAGAGGGGTCCTCATTAATGTATACAAGTATCGGTAGGGAGAGTGCTAAGAAGATGGAGCCAGGCTTTTCTCAGTCATGCAAACCAATAGAACAAGAGGTAATGGGCAGAAACCTATGCACAGGAAGTTCCATCTGAATATGAGGAAGAACCTCTTTATCATGTGAGTGACCCTGGACTGGAACAGAATGCACAGAGAGGTGATGGACGTCTCTCACTGAAGATATTCAACAACCATCTGGACACAACTGTGTGCCATGTACTCTGGAATGGCCCTGCTTGACCAGGGGGTTGGATCAAAATTCATTTAGTGTAGGTTGGCCAAATTGAGGCAAGGAAATGCAGAACTAATTAAACTTAAATTTTCATCCTGAGCTCTTGTGACTCTATTGGACAGTATTAGCATTGGAAAAAAGCATTTTAATTATTTCCAGACCAATGACAGATAAGTTTGTCTATTTCCTTTCTTTGCCCTTACCATTAACTTAAGATTGTGGCATTTTTTGGTGCATTTGGAAATCTAAGTGGATATGCGTATTAAAATAATGAGTATAAGAGAAACATTAAGTTCTATAGGTTTGTATAAGACTTTTTAAATTTGGAAAACAGAAAGAGAATTAATAGTCATCTAGTATAGTCAACATTTAACAGACTCTTTCTCTTGTCTGCAAGGGATAAATTTTTTAAAAATTCCCTTTATGTACTAGGAGTATAACTGGTTTAACTACTTAAAGACTGCATAAAGTACTATAAAAAATGTGCTTCATCTTCAGTAGTGAAGACAAATGATAGCTTCTAATATGAACACTCAATCTCTGGCGGAGAAAATTAACCTTCTTCAGATATATGTACCATATCCATTGCAAAAATATTTACTTTGTCAAGTCATATGTAACTGTGAATGTTTTGAGCTCTATAAGACTCTTTCTTGTTTGTCTTCTGCTTTGTTTTTCAAACTTGGACTAGACAGTTTACCAGAAAAGGAAGCAATAATGATATTAAGTTTCCTGTTCAAATTGTTAATCATATTGGTAATGGAATTAATATTTTTCCCAGCAAATTTCTGTTTCTCTTTCACTTCAGAGATCAATAATTAAATGATAGATGATACTGTATTTGCCTACAGTGTCAATATCTTTTTTCCAGGCATCAGCATTGCTCTTAAGTTTTTTCTTTATTTTTTTATTTTAGAGATCTTGTTCATAATAGTGCATTTCAATGAAGTGCCTGTCCTTTTCTCGCATGTACTGGAAGTATGTTGGAACTGAGTATCTACAAATATGCTTATGTCTAACTAAGAGTTAAGTCAATTAGCAAATCTGAAATTTCTGATTTTTTGTGGGGATGAATTTTGAGGTGGTATGTATAGCTATGTTAAAACAGAAGGACATAAGGCTATTCCTCCATTGTGTCTCTATATACATCAGGTTTTATTTCTATGAGCTGCACTAAAACATCTCCCCACCTTCAGTATAACACTTCTCAATCAGAGGTATACCTTTTTTTTTCTGCTATAGCTCAAAACATTTCGATGACATTAAAAATTTCATGGTTTTGACAGGAAAATGAGTAGCATTGTCCTATATCGTTGCTTATTCTTCACAGTGTGTAAAGTTTGTGTGATTCTAATTAATTAAAAGTATCACTTATACCCAAAACATAAAAGTAATCATTGAACTTCTACATAATAAATATAGGTTTGGATACCTTCCTAATGAATTTTATATCACATCAAACACTTTGATTTGTTTTGCAGTAAGGAACCATCAATTGAACTCACACAATTTTTAAGGGAAAGAAAGAAAATTTGGCACTTAAAATGAATTGATAGAGGGAGGGACAGATGGATCAAAAATTATTATTACTACCAACTTAGAGGGCATCTTCTGGCATCCAGGTTGGGGGCAGGTTTAAAAGGTTTCTGGAATTTAGGAGCAGAAAAGTCATATGAATTTTTCATGTCCAGATAGGCCACATGGTGGGTTTTTTCCCCTCTTCTTCCTAATTTGAGGGGTACAATTAGCCTGCTGTCTAACAGTAAAACCATTTATTAGTGTGTTTTTCTCCATTTTGGACACTGATGTTCTATTACTACCAAAACTGTTAGTTTTGTGTTGACTGGTAATTTACTTTGCTATTAACTGTGAAAATACCCTTGGAATACCCTGTAGTGTCTCTACTGGGACAAAGTCAGATTAAACAGGGTGCAATCCCATGAGAATTACAGCACAATTACTTCTCGTTATTACTAATTTCCTTGAACTTTTTAATAATTATTCCCCTATATTAAGAAAATGAGAGAATTATTATTTTTTCCTGAAAATAAGGGAAATTAAATTCTGTAGCCTGTGCTGATTAACTCTGCTGGAGATGACTTTTCCCACTTTCTAGTAGGATTTAGAAAAACTGAGACAGAGTTTCTGGAAAAGCATTCTTGAATTATGCTGCAATGGAGAAAAAATTACAACCTTTGTTGCAGAATACGTAGCCTCATTTCCGTAAGAATCCAAATAAAACATGAAAACTCACTTAAGTATTTGGATCCAAGTTGTGCTAGAAAATGAAATATTTTTGGTTTAGGTGTCAAGACCCTCTGTCTGGAATCAAAGCTGTGAATATAGCCTTCTTCTCTCCCCCGTTATTACATGATCATATAACTTTTAATATTATTATCCTTAGATGAGGGTTTTAACAAGTTGAATGGAAAAAGAAAAAGAAAGGAGTGTAAAAAGGGAAGAAGGAAAGAGGTGAAACTTAATGAATTTTAACTATGTTTGTTATAATGATTGCACCTGTTGAACCAATTCCAGTAGAGTATATGGACCAGTACTTTATTTCGCTAAATTACATTATTATTTTTCAGAAAACTTCCAGTAGAGTATATGGGCCAGTACTTTATTTCCCTAAATTACATTATTATTTTTCAGAAAAATTGAAAAGATAAAGGAAGTTTACAGATATTCTTATAAAAAATACGAGTTTCTAGAACTGACAAATATAGTGAAAGGATGACGCTAAAAAGTTCGATCTATATTGGGCATCTTTGTTCAAAACAGGACTGAGAAAAATGTGGTTTTTTTTACAATAGCTTTTGATATCCCTTTTCCTACTTCATTCATTGTTTATTACAAAACTAATTATTTATTGCATAAGTTCAACGTCATGGATAGGTATCAGAAGTGGTTTTGGAACATTTGCTGCAATAGATAAGAAAGATCATAAGATATATATTTTACATGGCAACAGGAGAGACCATCCTCATACATGCTGTTAAAATCTCTCAGGACAAAACAAAGTTATACGGCTCCTTATTTCTGATGACTCTTTTTTTGTTTTGTTTTCATAACTTCTTTTAACTTTATTTACTCTAACATTCATCTTCTGACAATGCTGATGTCAGGAAGAATGCAAAATGAGTGAGTTTTAGGGGAAAGATGTCATAGAGTTGTATAGCAATAGAGCTTAAAAGATACTAGTTTAAGATTCCCAGCATAAAGCTTGTCTTCTTTCCTTTAGGCAATTCTGTGAGATGAATTATATGTTCCATTGATAGCAATAGATTTCCTTTTTATGGAAACATAGAAATAAACAAATAGCTGTATAGGTTCACAGTACAATTCAGAAATGGTAAACAGCTAAATATCTAAGGAACATTAGCACTAATATTTTACTTTAATGCTATGAAAAGAAATAGGAAAACTGTATGAAAAACAAGGAGGCAGAATAAATTAAAATAAGTTAGGTGTCACAGAGGTACCTTTATGTTTTGAAACTGTTATGGAAAGATTCTGATGTGTTGAGGACCATCTGCTCTTATTTTGTTATATAATGATTTGCATAAAATCTATTAAGTTCGTTGTATTGCATGCTTCAGGAATTTAATAACCCAGAATTATATATAATATACAGTGCATGGCAAGGAATTGTAATAAACAAGAATGGTGCTTCCAACTGCATATAGAAATGAATGTGTGATTTTTAGGAAAAATAAAGTTATTGTGACCTATTTTCTGTTGTATTTATTTAGTAATTAATGTGTTTGAATTCCTGTGAGATCACATATCCATAATTCTCTATACTTCACACAAGGGAGCATAGAATGATGTTAGATTTACTTAGTATTTTAATACTACTGTGTTTTCTCACATACCTACAATTCTTAGATGTTTACTGAGCTAATGTGGATTAATTTCTTAATTATGCTTTGCATATACAAGGACTAATTCTCATCTCATTTATAACCATATAAGCAATGTTTTAACTCTGGTGACATTAACAGCTTTGTTATTGGTGTAAAAAAAACCCCATAAGAGTAATAACTGCATTAATATATTATCATAAATGATTCATCTTAGTCATACAAGAATGTCTACTGCAAGGCTTTCAGACTTCTGTGCCATAGAATTGAAAAATACTCTGGAAAAATATTTCTGCATTAAATTTAGATATTGCAGGATTTGCTTAGAGATTTCCTATTGACACTATCAAAGAAAACCACCTCCATACGAAAGTGGATGGGTAGCTCCTCCTCTAGTCATACTGTAGCAGCTATGATCCCCATGGCAAACAATAGGGTCAATCAAGGCTACTTTTGAACTTCATTGGGTTCCCAAACTACTTTGGGTACCAAGATCTAAGTTCCTGGGTTTCATAAAACTTTAGACCAGTGGTTGAATTCCAGCCCTCTAGATCAACATTTAAAATCAGGGAATGAGAACAAAATCAGAAAAAAATTGGTTTTAAACATGATTTCTTTTTCAATTTTGAGCTGTGCATGTGGGAGTCTATCAAACAAATAGCTGATATCATTCTGCTTTCCAAAGGTAGAGTTAAATTACTTGCAATTAACACTCCTGGCTACCTTCCCTTATCTCCATTCCTTCTTTTACAGCTCATTAACTGAATGCTGTAGCACAGTTCAGACTCTGGGACATGCATTAATTTGTATCACCTGACTGGTGTCTCCCCATCTGACTGGCATCTCCCCAGCTGAACTGCAGCTGACATTAGCCTGAGCTCACTCCCCTAAAATTGGTTCCTGATGGTCTCCCTCTGCAGACTGCTTTTGAGATATAAGAAACAGTGGTGTATCTTGTTAGTAATTTTCCATACTGAGGGAAGCCTTGCAGATTAATTTTACTCCTTTTCTGCTACCACAGCAGCATAAAAGAAATTGATTAGGACAAATAACATCTCCGAGAATACCGATAGCAGTATCTTGACTAATTTGCTATAATGCATTTTTCTGCATTAAACTCAATTTACCTATCAGAAAATCTAAATATAACTGGGTGCCTGCTTTGGCAACTTAGCTAATGGTGCTCTACCTAAAGCGACCTCTTAGCTAGCTGTGAAACTGCTTGGTGCCTGTGGAGCAACATCTGTAGACTGAATGAGGTCTTGTTAATTTTATAAAAGACATGAAGCCCATCAACACATCTTAGTCTTATCCAATACCTCAGGAACTAACAGTATGTATATCTCTAAACACTCAGTACTGCTGGCACATACAAGTATTTTATATTAGTGCTTGTTTTTCTTAACAAGTTTAATCCATTAAAGAATGCAAAAGGAAATAGTGTCATTTATTGATATTTATCAAGTATATCTACAACTTATAATGTTACTTTTGAATTTATAGGATCAAATCTTGGAGGCTACTGAATTTTTGGGTTTGAAAAAACACTTCTCTGGCATCTTTTATTTGTGCTGAAAACAAGGTTAACTCTGGACAGGAAGAATAGGTTTTTCTCCATTAAAAGAGTATATTTGAACTTTTATCTCTTTCAAACTCTGAAGAAATCTATGAAGAAAGCTGATCTTTTATTTCTGAATTACAGAGAGATTCTTTAACTTTTCTCTGCATTAACAGTGGTAAGCAGCTTTTCATAATCACTAGAATAGCTGGTATCTTTCTTTCCTTTTCTTTTTTCTTTTCCATTTCCATTTCCACCCTTAATGTTGTGTCTAAACAAGGCTCTTAAAGCATAACTTAGAATTCTCAAATGACAGTCCACCTCTGCAGTAAAAAAACCCCAACTTAAATCAACACTTTATTCTGAAAAGTATTAGAATGCCATGCTCCAGGTATGACCTTATTACTGTGAAGTGTGACATATTTTTGCTCTATATTTCTCCAAATATTTCATGCAGCATTGCTGTTTCAGAAGTCTCCGTTTTATACTGATTTCTCCTTTGAAGTATAGTATTCCCCATTTTTTCACTGAATTTTATTTTCATTCCCCACAATATTTCTAAAATAATTAGTTGTATAATTCTCTAATGTGCTTGAGTCCAGCTTTATATCATATTCATAAAAGTTCTGTTTCAGATTTTTAATGTAATCTTCAGATTTAGAACCATATCTATATCTTGCATAATTTCATCAACCGTATTTCCATGGTTTATGAGAATGTCACAGATAACTTTATCAAAACCTTACAAAATTCAAGATGCATTCTTGAATTCATACTATTCACAAGAACTTCTGACAAAAAATGGAAATAGGTTTGTTCCTATACAGTGACACCTTTCAGTGCTGGTGACTCCAAATGGCTGGGGTGTATGCAAAAGGTTCAGTGGTATGTAATATACCTTTGGAGACACTGGCAGCTGTCTTTTTATTGAGAAAACATCACGAAGTATCACTGTAATTTTTTCTGAAAATCTGTAATTCTACTTTTTTACACAAACATATGTTGTTTTTCTAAACTAAGATTGTGCCATTTTTTTCAACTAAAAAATAGTTAGAAAGGAAAAATGAATACCTGTGACACAAAGAAATCCAAATGTTCAGAACACTGTAGGCTTGAAATGAAGATCAGAGTAAACAGCATCTGTTGATGTTGTATCCTTGGTCTGTTTAACTCTCTTGACTGTTCAGTTTTCAGGAATATATCTTATTCTGACCAAAAGTTACAAAAATATGTTCATGTGTTAAATAAATACAGCAGTGTTTTCTTTCTTGAGACAGGTGTGTTGTGTTTCATGAAACTGCAATTCATAATGTGTGGAATACATTATGGATAAGGCACCTTTCATGTCTTTATCAGGTGTTCTAACCACTGTGTAATGCTCACCATTTTTTCTTTGACTGAAATGTTAACCAAAGCATGCTGCCTTTGGCTAATGGAAATGTTATACTGTACAATGTCTTTGGTATTGCATGAATTCTTTTTCTTTTCCATATAATTTGAACTACAGAGCAACGATAGGTGAAAATGTGATGTCCTCATTAATAGTCTAATATTAGTAACTTGAGGCCTCACAACCTTAGCACACTCAAGCACAAATTAACACTATAATACAAATCACAGATAAATAAGCCATACACAGAATCCTTGGTGTTGGTGTGATTTTGGACTCACTCCATGACAGCTCATTAAGTTACTCAGCTGTACATCAATTTTGTTAAAGATTTTAATACAATTTTCTCCCTGTTACTAGGATGGAATTTATCATAGTCAGAGTGAAAAAAAAATAATTTAAAATCTAACTCTAGAACTTTTTTCCTTGGTCTCTGGGGAAAGAAATTTCTGGAATTTTGTTTTGATATTTATTTAAAATATCCTTATTCTGCTTGGTCTACTAACATACAGCGTTCGGAGAAATGGGTAGTAAAATTATAACATGTGGGATCACACATTTAATTTGGAAGAGATCGAATCTACTCAATCTTTATTGTATAACATTTTTACATAAAAATCAAATAAAAAAATTGACTGTGGAGACATGTGGGAAATGCCATTAATGAGCAGCATATAATTAGATTAATTTCATAGAATCTAATAGCTGATGTAAGCAATTTTAAAATGCACTTTCTTTATTGTATTACAAATGGCAGAAGATTAGATGACTGCTCTTAGCATGGTGAGTTTGGTTAGGAGCTCCTGGATTAGCAATGAGTGACTAAAAATCCTTACTTATTGGCAGAACTAGGAGATAAAAATGGCTATAAGTATTTTAATTTGTTCTATGTCTATAGCAATATATGCAATATTTATATTTCTGCATAGTGAAAATGATTCTTACACATCTGAAAGCATATTCAGTATTTCATTATATATAACCATGTTAAAAATGTGCAGTGAAAAATGGAGTCTAGTAGTAGTATGTCTATAAGTTCCACGTTTTTGCAAGCTTAGATAAGCTTTACTCTATTGAAAACAAACCCTATCACTTAACTCTCCAGCATCATATTATTTCATGTATAGTGAAAATATACATTCAGAAAGAAATTTCTTCTCTCTATTGAAAACAAACCCTATTACTTAACTCTCTAGCATCATATTATTTCATGTATAGTGAAAATATACATTCAGAAAGAAATTTCTTCCTCTGAAGAAGTATGCTAATACTTATTATATAATTTAAAATAGTCAAACAATATAAATATGAAAGTCATAAACACGTAACTCAAAAGGCTTAATAGAATATTTGTTTTAAATTTTAATGATTTACCACAGAAAAGAGCATCAGACCTGTTTACATATTTTTAAACTTTATGACAGCCAATTTAACTGCAGTATATTTTCTTTATATTGTAAGATATATTTCATAGTATACTTTCTAAACAGCCTTAAATATACTAAACAAGCTCCCTCGGCCATTTTATATATATACACGTACATATAAAAGCACATATGTGTGCTTCTGTTTTGAGATAAAAGTTAGTCAGTTCCTAAACAGATAAGGAAATAGTAATAATTACACATTCAGTGATGCTTCCAATGTTGCTCCAGTTCCCCTTTATAAGACTGAAGATATTAGCAGCGAACTTGTATGTCAGTTCTCAGAAACATAAAAATTCACCCTCCTTCTTATTAAGTAGTTTTCTAAATATGACAAGCAAAAAGGCAACATTAAAAATTATGTTCAATGCAACATGGAAGACAACAAACTATTGTATGAGTCTAAGTCTCTTTCCTTTTTAAAATTACTATCTCTGCTAAGGAAAATCATTAGAGCAAAACCATAAATTGAAACATAGAAGACACTAGCTGAAAATTAGAAAGGGTAAAAGCAAACTTAAAGAAAGAGTCAGAAACATAGAAGATTTTCAGAACTACTGCAGGTTTTTACTTTAGGGAGCAGCACATTCCACATATTACCTACTAATATAGAGGCTAGTCAAGAAGGTGAATATATTATGATTAATTTTCATGAGTTTTCAGTAGAAAGAATATGTGTCTCAAAATTATTCCTTTTTAGTGCTAAATATGAAAATAGGAGATGAAATCACAAAAACATCAGAGCAAAATGACAAATAAAACCAAGTCAGTGTTTCCAGATTGCAAGCTTCTGCATGTTCATGAAGATAATGTAAATGAGTTTTAGGGAAAATACTGTTTCTCCATAAACCAGTCATTATATCAGGTATCTGATTGGAAGGAATAAATAGTAAGCTATAACAAAAGAGAATAAGGCCTTCTGCAAAAGGCTGTGAGGAGATATTAATGTATTCTTTAGTTCTCATTAATTGACTAAGCAAATATGTGCTTTCATCTGTTTGATTATGCTATTCAGATGCACTGCTAGGAAGTCTGATTTTTATTTGAATTTGAACAAGCAAGTCATATTGGAGTATGATAAAGCCAGGTTTGTCTAAGCACAAGTTATACTTTCAAAAGAACATCAATTATTTTCTTTCTAACAAGTTCTCAATTAAAAAAAAGAATTTGGAATTTCCCTCTTTTTCCTTGGTGCCTGGCACTAGTCTATAGAATGAGCTGTTTTGCAACCCCCTTCCTCTGCCCCAAGCTCTGGGGACAAAACCTACATTGCAGACTGTGCAACCTTGTGGAAAAGCAATGCAGATTAGTGTCAAGGAAGTTTCATGCAGTTTCTGCAGTAGATTGTTTCCTCTACCTAGGTTAACTTCATCAAAGATACCTAAGAGAGCTTTTATGATGCTGCACTCTGACTTCTGCCTGTAATAATGATAATAAAAAGCCCCAACAGCAGCAACCACAAAACACCAAAAATCCCAGGTGAAAAACAAACAAACAGATAAACATCACACCCCGCTCCCCACACCGCCACGTCCCCAACACACACATAAAAGTAAAACCAAAAACCAGAAAGCAAAAAGCCCAGCTTTGGAAATTTCCAGCTTTCTTAAATGGGGAGACACAGTTTCACTCTTCTGGTCTCCCTTATCTGCAGTGTCAGATTTTTGGCTCTCTTCTGAGAACTGCATATCCACAGGAGAAGCAGCACCCTCTTATCTGATTATAGACAAGTAGGTCAGGCTGCAACTGCTACCTGTTTACAAGCATGGGCTAAGAGTTTGATTATTGGGCAGTGCACATTACCTGAATATTTATTTCTCACCCCAGAGGAATAAGAGCTTGAAAGCTGCTAAATGGACACTTTATCCTAAACAGTAGATCTCTTGAACCTATCACTGTAAATTTCATTTCAATCATTTATTTTCCACAACCCTGGCAGTGTTCAAAGCCAGGTTGGATAAAGCCTTGAGCAAGCTGGTCTAGTGGGAGGTGTCCTTGCCATGGCATTGGGGGATTGGGACCAGATGATCTTTAAGGTCCATTCCAACCCCTTAACATTCCACAGTTCTATGACAAGGATTGGATGAAGCAATCTATATACAAGTCATTCACTTTCATTTTCTTCATGACAGAAAATACTTCCAAGGTTTGTAAGTATTTATGGAAAGGGAATGCTGAACTGAAAGAATGAGTTTACAACCAGCCATATTATACAGCATCAGTTGTTTACCCTCTTAGAGGAAATTATATTTAGCAGTAGTCTGTGATGAAAAGCTTGAAATTGTTTGCAGGTAAACACCAGAGCAAGACACAACTGCTATCTAAAAATGAGTATTTGTATGTTTGCATAGAAACATAGAAACAAATACATAGTTAAATGCATCAAATTTGACTAATTTGTAAATATCTTTATACGTATGTACATTTTAAAGTTTTGCTATAGCAAAAGGTCTTCAGAGTTAAAATGAGAATTCTCACAAGTTTTTAGGAAGGAAATATCACTTATAAACTGATAAATCGTGAATTAACTTACGTAGAGAACAAAGAATACAGTTTATGATCTGAAAATTTCAGTGGATGTTGATGCTTGTGTTAAATCTGTATTATCATACCAATTTTTAGGCAATCCAGTGCTCAGCAAAGGATGACATCATGATCTGACAGAATAAAAATTAAGAGTTATATTCAAACAAAAAGGAAAATCCCTTTTTATACATGCTTATGCTTCAGAAGTTGTGGTTCATTAACCAGCATTTTTTTTGACAAATTCAACATTTACAGTCCACACCTATTGGAACAAAGGAACTTAATTGATGGAATTCTAAGTTACCCTTTAAATATAAGTCTGCATTCATTCCTTACAAAAAGAAAAAAATATGCTTCTTTAAATTAATACTACCTGTAATTGCTAAATATTTTAATTAATGTCAGAGATTTGAGGGGAAGTTGTGTATTATCTCATGATCTGCTTTGTAATGGCACTAAAGCAAGAATTAGATAAGAGGATTTAATATGCCCACTACTCTCTCTGGGAGAATTCCCTGTCTTTTAAGGGTTTCACGATGGTGGCATGCAAATTTGTTATCTTTGGAAGTTTAATTCAAATGGGCTGAAAAAATGTTTCATTCTAAATGCCAAAATCCACACTGTATCAGTTTACAACCTGCAGCCTGTTTTTTACAGTTTTTTTCTCCATCAGTTTATAAAAGCCTTGAATTTTTTGGTTGCTTTTAACTGGCTTAATTGGATTCCTGCTCATGTTCTTTTCTCCATCTCTGCTGCCTATTACACAGATTTTTATATGCTCTTCCAATCACAGTACTATCCAGCTGCTGACGGTTTTATTACACACAAAATTTCTCTGGTGGTTTATTTGTGTTGGTATGTGCTCCAGAGTATGAACAACTGATAAGGGTGCATTCCAAAACAGCTAATTTGGTCCCACCCAAGTAGAAAATTAGTTATTTTAATATATAAAGAGTATAGCTTTTAACCTTATCTGTTTACTTTCTCATATGTTCTTAATTGAATTATGCATATATTGTAGAACTGCCTATATACTCTTCTCCTCATCAAGCTTTTTCTTGAACTAGTTTTCTCTTAATACTCATGAAAATACATTTTACATTCTCAATTTATAAGAAGATTAGTAATTGGCCAGCAAGTGCATATAACTATTAAATAAAATTTTTTTAAGTGTTAACTTTTAGAAATTATTACTCAGTAACTGTTTTACAAAAAGCTTATGGGATGATGTGCAATTTGGTTTTCAAATATTTTAGTTTGTTTCATAATGTGAAGACACTTACTTTGAGGTGGGATAGTCTTCATGAGCAGAGACCGTAATCAAGAATACCAATAATATTTAATAAATTGTAGTGCTAAATGTTTAGTGGCATTACTGTCTCTTTTATTCATAGCAAACATATATTTTGATGCCTTAACAGGAACTCTTCATGCTGTGATGGAATTCTCACAGCCACAGTTTTAAGACCCTTTACCCTGAAGTAAGCACCTGGAGCACATCCATTATCTACACCTTAAGAAAGTACTAATTTGCTCAGAAACTAGAATCATACTCTTTTTAAAGTTCAAAGATCAGAATAAGACCATCAGAAATAAAAAGACTTGTGAAAAAATATTCCTCCTCATTGTGTCCTTAAAGTTTCATTTTTCCTGTCCAGCAATTTTCAGTGGCTTTATTGTGAAGACAAACTCCACTGTGCCCTCTCTAGGTTTCTTGGGAAAACTATTTCTTTCAGTTGTTCTTGAAGAGTGGCCTTGTGCTGCAGTGTCCTTGCTACTTAGACACCCAGGATTTTAATGTCTGTCTCACTCTAGAAAGTTTCTCTAGTCTCAGTTTATTCTGTTAGAAGAATGTTATTATAATTGCAGGAAAAAGAACCTGAGTGTTCAAAACACATCAAAATTAAAACTGGCCTTTAATTTTACTTCATTCTATATCTATAATTTCTTCAGAATCAGCTATTTATTTTACCCACTCTACTTCTGAAATCAATTAACGTTTTCCTTAATGAGGTAATGTATGCCAATGTTGTTGCCAAGGTTATTAAATGAATGATGAAAAACTTAGAAGTAAATACTGTATGTGGTGGCAATAATATTTAAGTGTATGTTTCAAGAAGATGAAAGCTGTGATGCTGTGATTGAAATAGAAGGTACTATCTACAACTATCTACAAAGGTACACTGTTGCTATTGATCATAATTATTCTTAAGCAGCATTTTCCCTGTCAGTTAATATTTATTAATACTCATCCTTTATTATTATTACTTCATTCTATTTGTAAACATTCTTCTGTGATCTACAAGCCAGAATTATTGTGGCAAGTGATCAGGAAAAACCTTTTGCATTTTCTAGAAAACTTTAAGTGTAAAGAAGCTTTTTGGAAATTAATGTTTTCTGAAAAATATATGCATTTTAATGGAAGAGTATTACATTGCTGTGCCAGAATGTGAAATAAGGGATTTTTCATTTGTGTTGTTCAGCTTTTTTTTTGTTAGACTACTGGAGCATATGTAGCAGCATCTTTTTGCTAACTTAAAAACAAGCTCAATAAAGCAATAAACAGATTTTTAAAGAGACTGACTGCCAAGTAGTTAGTAAAAGTAATCAATACATTTGTACAGAGAAATTTTTGTGAGCCTGAAAGAAAAGAGCTGTAATCCACAATCCTTCAACAAAGGATCAGCCATCACCTGAAAAGAAACTGCTGATTGAGGTGGTAATCATTAGTTGGTTATCTGGTAGCGGATGTCTCATGTTCTGCTGCAAAACCTTTGGCCTAGACAGACAGGTACTGCTTTCCTGAAACTAAGAGTGTTGCATGTCAGATTTTCAGAGGGGTTACAATTTCTAAGCATTGTCTAGAAATCTGGAAATCCACACTGCTGCGGCATAGCCAAGACTGGAACTGAAGGCCCCAGAGGGCTGACTTCAAGTCCTGGTCTATGGGTAGGATTAGGTTGGGAGCTCAAGGGGACTGAAAGGGGGTCCTGTGCTTTGGACAAGGTGAGTGGAGACAGAGATATTGCAGGCACAACCAGGTTGTAAGTGCCCTCAGGGCTTGGCCATACAAATTGCTAAGCCCCAAATTTTTAGAACAGTAGCGCTTGTCAGTGGTTGTACAGTGGACAGAAAACATAGGACCAGAAAATGCAATAGAAGCATGAAGGCTATTGAGATCTGGCAAGTCCAATAATTTCTTGATCATCTTGTCTGGCTTCTCATTCATGCTTCTCTATAAAGCTTTTTGAAACTGGGTTTGCAAGCTTCTGACTATTCTCTATACAGGAGACTGACTCCAATATAAACAATTGGCAATTGATTGTTGTGGAGTCAACAAAGTTATTTGGGTCTAAAGATTATTTGAAGTAGGAAAGTTTTCCCTCGTTTGGCATAATGAACTTCAATTTCCACATACAGAGTTCAACAAAGAACAAGAAGCTGGAAAATGAATGATCAGCTTCCTCCAACAGCTGTTACAGATTTCCCAGGCTCACAACCATGCAAAGATATATTAAAAATTCTGATAGTTTCTTGATCCTATATGTGCTCTGAGATCTCCATTATTAGAGCATTATCTTATATAAACTAAACAAATAATATTAACATAATCCTGCCATACATTTATATTATGTAATGGAGCTATGCGTTATACTTTTCTTCATACAGAATAGTAGATTATGATGTAAATAGATCATAATTTTGTGCAGTTTTTTAGACCAAAGTTGCTGTTGTATATAGTTAGTAATGTTCTGTATGTGTTTTTCTTTCCTGAAGTCTAAGGAATCTGTGAAGCTCAGGCTAATTTTCCTGCATATCTCTGACATTAGCTCTGCATAGTTTGGAGAGCTGCACATTGGTTGCATACTAAAATGTGTCACAGAACATTGAAAAAGGAAATAGAGAAAAATGTAGAAATATCTGGTAAGAGGTCCTTTTTCTGTCCAACACAAACTCTACCTCATTGGAAACCTCTAAGCTGAAAACCCCTGATGATTGTGGGCTTGGGAAATCTAACATACAGTTAGCAGGTTAATAGGTGAAACATCTCAATCTGCTGGAAAGAACAGAAGCAGAACTTTGTGCTAGACCATTAATTCAGGAGACACTTCTAAATCAGGTTATTACTTTCTGATTTGAATACCACACATGCAGCATTATTTATGATTTGGAAACTGTTACATAATTAGAGACATGATTATCTTTTGTAATCTGCAGATTTTTTTTTTCGTCCTAGTGAAAGAATAATTTATTACACATTAAAATTCATAGCCTCATACATTTCCTTACAAATGTACACTTGTGGGACATAACTGTATTTATCTGTGAGAAATATCCACACCCCATACCACCCCTCCCCCTGCCAAATTCATAAACTCTTAACAGAAAAATATATGCCAGACTGTATTTATTGTTTGATTCAAAACCGGGCATCAATTCCTTTTCCATATTGGAACCCAGATTAATTTGCCAAATTCCCATTCAGATGAATTAGTTCTGCATAGGCTATAAGATATCACTTAGATTAATGTGTCTCCAGCACATTACCCATAATGATGGTCAAATTAATTCATTAAAACTTTGACCATCTTTAGAAATAATGTCCCCAAGAAACATTAATCAAGTAGATACTTCATATTATATTCTACATAACACTGAAGTTAAATTATACTACGTAACTCTATAAGAATTGCAAAACAATAATTGGATCACATTATTTCTGAACTGAATGTAATTCAATGTGATTATATCATAACACTAATATTTTGTTGCATAGAGGTTACTGGCTCTAATACAGTATATAGGTAGGACATACCAAATACATACTGGAGTAGCAAAAAAGACTGTAATGCTCTTTTACATTAATAGTTTTTAGATTCTGGATGGAAGCATTTGACCCTCCAGGGTACAAACAGAAATAGAGTTCTAAAATGAACTGAAATACAGATCAATAAACTAATTCAGACTGGCATCAGAAATCAGGAAATATTGTTCCTCAGTTTGCAGTCCTACAAGAAATATAGGATACATTAAATTTAACATTTCTGGATCTGACACAGATGTGACAGTTACTGTGTTCTTATTAATAACTTTAAACAAATCTATAAAACTTTTTTGTCAAGGAATTTAATTAGATTTTTTTTTTCACATGTTACACCTATAAAAAGTGTTTGAGGAAAACCAAATGGATATCTTTGCATGCAAACTAAAACTACTTCCAGCTGTATTGCCAGTTCAAAGTCCTGTCAGATTCACTTGTGTAATGACATATTTTGCTTCACATTTGTCATAGTTATGTTTTAGCTAACAATAGAAGATTTTATAATTGTCTACCTTTAGGAAGTGTAACTTCTTCAAAGCCATTTATGGTATCTTGTATTTGGACTAAAAAAAGTTAAGACTCACCATGAAAAACTATCCTTTCCTGATGACTGGGGTTTTGCAACATTTATTTGCATTGTATTGTTGCCTACCAATGAGAAGTACTGGTATGCAACTTCCAGTTTTGAGAGCGACTGAACTATAGTAATCTTTTAAGACCAAGGTTTATTTAACATACTGCCCATGAGATTTAGGCAACCAATGCCAAAACCACAGGAATTACTGCCATGTTAGTCCTCTTCTGGACAGATAGTGTCTTCACAGTTACATGAAGAGACTATAGTTTTCAATTTTTGCAGTCATCTCATGGCAGTGCTGGGAAGATAAGGACTGTGAGTGGTACTTCTTGCCTAGTTTTGATTGTCTTCAGCAGCCTAACTACTAGCCCTCTTTGCCATTCCAGTTTTTCATGTTAAGGCATACTGGCTATGAAAGAAACCAACAAACCCAATTAGCACGAAAATCAATTATCATATTGTTATAATCACATTCTATTGGACAAAAGCAATGAAAAATGGACAGAAGTTGTTCTCAATTTTATATATAAGTAAGTTTTTTAGTTGTCTGCAAAACTGATATTTATTCCATTTAAACCAAGAGACATACAATGTATTACTTTTTGAATGGGAATGCAATTTCTAATGATACTAATGTTGATACTTTCACATGGTTATATGTTCTCTAAAACAATTTTTTTTTTCAAATAAAGCATATCATCTCAAGCTCACTCTCCGCTTTGGCAGAAACATTAGGTTCTGCAAAATATCTGTATTATGAAGTCAAATATATTATTTCAGGGAAATACAAGCTGAATATACCAAGAAGAAGTTTATTTTTTCCAGGAATATTTAACTAGCAACATGATCCAAATATTAAAATAGTATTTACCCAGTACATGGCATAATCTTTTATGGGCATTATTTATACTTCCTTTTTAGTTTCTGATTAATCAAAGGAAGCTATTCAGTCCTTTCAACACTATCTTTTAAAGGAATGTAAGAATTTCAGCTATTTTGCCTCAAGTCTGTCTGAATTCTTACAATATGCATAATCAATTTTTCTGCAACTTTGTTGAACCACAGATCATGTCAATGCTGCATCAGGTAACTGTCCTGTCATTCTATGGACTATGCTATTTTGTGATGAAGTACCCTAATAATGGAAATAAGGCTTTTAAAGTAATTTCTCTGCACAGATTTCTTAGCAGTTAATCTTTATCTGAAACAATAGGAGAATGTGTAGTGAATTTTTTGAAAACTTTTTTCTGAGGCCTGAGTTAGTCACTAATCAGTAGTGCAGTAAATATGCATAGATTGTGATTAGTCCAGAGAATCAGATACTTTCTCCTCTGACCTTTGAGTTGAAGAGTCATTTATTGGAAATGTATTTGTTGATGTGAGTTATTTCTTTTAAAAATCATACACACAATTTAACAGAACAGGATAAACTTTTAACCATTCCATAGTATTACGTAGAGTTATAGATTATTAAATTCATAGAGTTATTTTTAAAATCCTGTATATAATGTATCACTTTTCATTAGTTTCTACTGATAATCTATTCATTTTAATTATGGATTAATAAATTAGTAGTTGAAATTAATAAAAAGCATAAAATATTCATTTTTTTTACAAAGACAGTGGGAAGTTTGAAGAATTTAAACTACTATAATTTAGAAGTAAATCTAAACTATGGGAGGGCATGGATTTACAGAGAAAATAATCTTAATTCAGGTGGAAAAATGTAACATTCGATGATCAACCTAAACCTGGATTAAGATGCATATTATTGTTGACATGCGATAACCAGAGTTGTAGAGGGATATTAGAGGCTGGACAAGAGAGCCTCCAGAGTCCCATTCCAACCTCAACCATTCTGTGATTCTGTGATAATAAAGACACTTAAAAACATGGAATACAAGAATCTCTAGATTTTTTTTGCTTCGGTTCATAATGAGCATCCATGACAGTGAGTCCCTCACCCTGGACAGTAGGTATCAATATACTCTTAGTTATAGTTCCATCTTTGCAAAACAGTCCATAAAGAAATTAATGCTCCAAAAATAATAATTTCTGTCCTAAGCCTGACCCTTATAATAATCAAGAGTGCTAATGAAGGGCATTGTGGAGTTGCATGGGGACAGAAGGGAGAGGAAAGCTTTCCGAGTATGTTAAGGTCTAAATTTGATTCCATGTATCCTTTTCAAATTCTCTTTTCCTTCTGCATATTAAAATCAATACAGTTTTGAAAGTCAGTTTATCTGGATTTATGACAAGGTTTATGCTGTATCGACTATTAAAATCATAATTTCTAAATTAGGTGTTAGAGATGCTATTGCAATCTATTTGACTAACAAACCTTTTCTTTCCACAGAAAGTGAGACAAACATCATCAAACATGCCATTCTCTGATGGCTTATTTTGATGTAATATTTTTAACTTAACCCTATTTATGTGAGAGCACAATCGAGTTTAAAATTCAGTAGTAACCAAGTGCATCTAAAACAGTGGAAAACCATGAAAATTATATTTACTGTTATAAAAGTATATTGATATGTGTCAAGCCATTTAAAAGTTACTATTATCAAAGAAATTCCTATAAAAGTCATCAAGAAGATGGACAGAATTCAGTTTACACATTTTCCACTTGAGTGTGCAAAAACAAAACCCCACATAATCACTTATCTGCTGTAGAATAAAAAACTGCATATGATTATTTTTCCATAAAATTCTAGAGCAAAATAATGAATTAAATACATTCAACTATTTCCCTTGACTCAAATAATTAGTCTCATTACATATCATATATCAAGAAACATGCCAAGTTTCCACAATTTCCTTTCAGACCTGCATAAAAATAAAACAAAATAAAATAAATCCTTTGATTCTTTTGGCGTACCTAGGCTTCTCATTCTTGAAGTTCCCCTGTAATTATAAAAGACTAAACAGGCTAAAATGCAGCCTAGGAACAAAACCAGGCAGAGTAATCTCTACTGCAGTTATCACAGGCAAATTCATGCTGTCATTGTAATATATGTTAGTCAACTACACTGGTAGCTATAACACATACACTGAGTTTTTAGAGTTAGTAGACCATGATTTCAAATACTGTGTGTCATTCAGTACCTGACTATTCAAAGCAGTATTTTATCTGGAAAAATATTTCTATTTACTTATTAATTAAAATATTTATTAAAGGTATTTTAAAGTAGGTATTAAAGGGTTTTACTTCTCTAGCTTTGAAAACATTGAACATGGGTGACTCATACTCTGTGGTCTCTGTGCAATCTAAAATAGTACATTAAATCTAGATATCTAAAGCATAAATGTAAAGAACAAAGGCAATTACACAGAACATGGAAAAGAACAATGTCCCTCTTTTATTTAGTTCTTGAATTTATGAAGGCTTACAAAAACAGCTATAATCCAGCCCAGACACACTTTACATTCTAATGATATACTTTGTAAAAGATGATGAGATAGCACAGGTGTAAGTTCTGTGAAAGACTAGTCAAACTGCTTTTATTTCTTCCACTGCACTTTAATAAGTGTAATAGCCTTCATTTCTTAAACATAAAGCCAATAGATATATGACCACCTCCAGTGCAGTAATTCTGAATAGCAGAAATTTATACTGTAACCACTGGCTCAAAGGGGGAGGAATAACTGGCAGTCCCTGAAAATATGTGTTGACTTTAATTATGGACCTGATTTAAAGAAATAAATGAAGCTGGCAAAGAATTTTGGTTGTAAGAAGTTCCAATGTAAGTCCACAACTTTTATTAAAGGCCAATTTTGGCTCTAAATTTACATTATAGGAATATAAAAACATTACCGCACCATCTGTGAGTGACTTTGATATAAAGTATTATGGTGAGGTAAATTTCAAAAATCAAACCCTAGTCTGAAACTCGATTCAAAGAACATATGATATTAGTAATTGCCAATGAATTTCAAAAGGAACACAGGGACATGGGCAGATGTCTCTTTCTACTTTTCAGGGAACTGCGCTGAGTTGTTAAGAGAGCTTTAATCTGTGCTACATTCAGATTAAGGTAAAGGAGAGAAACAAGAAAGCTGAATTTCTGTTTGGTAATGAATAAAAAAGTCAGCTGGCTTTATATTCCGTTACAGGTTTAGCAGTCCAGTCTGGCTTTAGACTAAGTAGTTCATGTGTTATAACATAGTTTTTAATGTGTTTTGCTACATTAATCATATTTTTTTCCTATTCAAAGATCCACACACTTTTAAAAGAAGGCCACACTTTAGTATTGCTTTCTGGTTGATTTTTTAAATTATTTTTTCACTTTATCTTCTCCATCTTTACTAATCATATCAGACAACACCATGTCTGTTTGAGGCTATTGCAGTTATTAGCAATTATTGTTCTTCTGAAGATTAACAAGCATGCTAAATTTTTTTGAAATTTCATCACACTGTACAAACTGCAAGTAACATTTATATTCAAGCAAAAGCTGCAACTCCAGTAGCTGAGTACCCTATTGTATTGTGTTGTTTCGTATCATACTTTATGTGATGCTATTTTATTTTACTTAAATTTTGTTTTTTTTAAATTTTAATTACTTCATGGCCTTCTTCCAGTATAAACTCTTTTCCCCTTACATATGAGATTATCAAGGTGATAGGTTTTTTCTCAACTGCAGTGTAACTGTAGCTCTTTGATAGATACAGTATTACATGTATATGCATCTCATGCACATAACACTTGAAACATTTTCCCTGAAGATTAGATTTCTTCAACGTTGCTCTGGTTTCAACTGAAGTTTTTAGAAGAATATGTAGGGTCTTTTTATGGTTTCTTGGTAATTTAAATCTATGCTTCCTGAAGACTCCAAAAAAGGCATGTGGTGGGTTGGGGGACAGACACTATCTGGAAAGAATATAGGTGGTGAAGGCTAACTTTTCTTATTATGATAGGCACATATGAGTTATGAATAAGAAGTATTGCACTCAGCTTGACATGAGTAAAATCAGATCAAGCCTTCTGTATGGAGTCAAATATTTATTAGCAAATCTAATCTATCAAAAAAAAATATAAGTATGACATTATCATCCATCCGGTTGCAATAAGGTTAATAATCATAAACCAAACGGACACAGAAAGATAGAAAGTAGCCTTAAAGTTATTAAACCAGACCAGACACTTTACTAACATCTACTCCTTTCCCTGAGTATTATATTCATCCCTTGGATGTCCCTCTGGGTCCTCAAGTAGACAGTTTCACTCTCTCTCAGACAAAGAGGAGGATTACAAGGTTTTGGCTTCCCCATTGCTTCACTGGGAGGAATCTGATGCTTATGGAGTTTTCTTTCTCCTTGGTCTTGGGCCTGCTTAAGTTTACTTCTGTATATTTCCTCAGTACAGTTCATATCACCAATGGTATGGGCTCAGTTCACCCACTCCCATGTAGACAAGGTGTTTGGTGCCAACCAGGCTCTGCATCTGCTGGGTACTGCAGCACAAGGACAGTCTGCTAGTGATGGCCACATCATATTTACAGGGCTGCAGCACTATTCTCATGGCCTGGTAGGGTGTAATGAAAGGACATTCAAACAAAAACTGGATCTGATTTTAAGAAATACAGTAAATTCTTGACTTATGTTGAATTTCTTCCCTCGCTTTTGAATTTTGAGGAGGAAAGCAGCAACATGAATAACTGAATCACTGGCAGTTTTGAACTGCCAGAGATGAATCATTGCAACTGCTTATAACAGCCTCACCTCAAAGACTGACCAAACACAGACAGAAGTATCTTATTCAAATGATTAAATTACAGTGGCTGTTTATCATCATAAGCACACGTAGCAGTACAATACAGAATAAGAATTGCCAGTTCTAAAGCTTGCTCCTCTCCAGTTTGCATTTGTGTTGGTCATAATTGGCATTTCTATTAAAATGGTCTCAGGTTTCATCCTGAGTGTGTACTTTCAAGGCTTCTGCTGTAATCTTGGGATTGTTCATTTGATATTCTTTTTTCATTTGATATTCATTTGATATTCTGCTTAATAAGTTTTCCCATATGTGGTTTCTTGACAACCACGGCATGTTTTAGTCCTGCAACATACAGATGTTGTTGCAGGATCATTAGAAAGTCATGTTATGTAGTAATGGTAAAAAAACCACATAAAATATACTTCTAGTTATATTTAGTATCATCTATTTAATTATAACAGTGTTATGTGTGTTTGATTTGATTCTTTTCAACTTATTACAGGACTCAGGTAATGCTTCCAGAAAAACTTGAAATAAGATAAATCATGGATTATTTTGACAGTAGTTCTAAAGACAGGTCAATATATTTAACAAAGAAAATTTTGAATTCCAGTGAGGAAACACTGTCTCTTAGTACAAAGTAAATATTACAGATGACCGTTAACAGTCTTTGATGTGTAAAGATCATGGGACTCCCCCATTGTTTAATATTGGCAATTCAAAGAACTAAATTGCAACTCCATTTCAAGAGAAGTAGATAGGCTTGGATTTTTTTTTTGGGTGGAAGTCTAATAGCTTCAGTTTATTTCACAGTGTTCAAAACCAGAATCTTTAAAACTTCCAGTGGTAAGCTTCCTAGTAAATAAACTTCTACACTCAACAGTTAAAGATTTGTTAGCTACATGGTCAAGAACTTCAAACCTCCCAGTATCTTATTAGAGCCTTTGCCCCATGGTGGAGATGCATCATATGTTGACAGGATTATCTAATAATAGTGTGATGATCAAAGACAACTAACCATAAAATCTGCATTAAATGGGTAATACTCTTAAATAAAGGAAAATAAAACTATTTTGGTCAGATTCCTTTCTCGTGTACGAAGGCATTTGTGAGCACTTCACTCAGGAAGAGCTCTTCACTCATCTTCAGGTGGTGTTATTTATCATAAATGCCAGCTACATGTTGTAGCAAAATCTGTAAAGGTTTTGGGAGACGTTTGTGTGAAATATGGTGAATTTAAATCCAGACTATTTTGAAATATCATGGTGGTACTTTCTTGAACAGTCTAGACCAAAGAACATTCAAAAGAATTTACATTGACAAAAAATGTACAGAAATAATGCTCTAAGACATCAACATTGTTGAATTGCACCTAAAGTAAAATGTAAAGACTCTTTAGTATATGCTTAGTTGATAGAAACAGAAAGAGCAAAGACTGCTGACCTGAACAAAGGCTTTTCATGGGTTGATATTTCATTTGGGTAAAGAAAAGGCAATACTGACACAAGTATTTATTGAGCAAATTTGGTGAAGAAAAAAATATATAGACAGGACAGGAGAAGAAAGTCCCATATCCATTAGAGTAGTAAATCTGAAATACACCACAAGGGAAGGATATGGGAAAAATAACCTAATTTTTGTAGTATTAAGGTATAGGAATGAAAATGCAGCTAGGCTTGATGAACTATGCTCCAATTTTCTAAACTTTGACATAAAAATACTAGGATTCATCCTATCTAGTGTTTCAGGAACAAGCTTAATGCCTAAAATGTTGGCATCTCTATCTAAGTTAACAATCTGAAATCTTTTTTCAATCAATTAATAAAACCAGGCAAAATGTGTTTAATCTGATTTATTTTGAATGTCTGGTTTAGGATGAAATGAAACTCGTTCTCAAAAATAATGCTTGTTCTACTACTGATTTGCTAATTTTTTTAAAATCCAAAAAAGCCAGGGCTTTAAAGATGTGATACATAGTAATAAAATGTTCTTCCTTACATTGTAGTAACAAAATAATCTAATAAATGCAAGGTAATTTAATTGTGTTTCAAGTTGACATAAAAAACATGCTTTAAAGGTCCATTTTCAACTATGGCATCAAGCTTTTGAGAATGACTTTGTCATTGTATTTTCTTCTTCTCTGTAGACATTTCTTCTTCAAGCAAATGCATCATATTAATATTTTCATTATAATGATTATGTTTCATGTAAGAAAATGTCTTTTAATTTGCAAATTATTTGCAAGAAACCTTTTCCAACGAAAACCTGAACAGCCTTTCTAGTGAAAATTTGTTCAGTTTTCCATTTTCTTTAAAATGAACATCTAGAAGATGAATACTCCATAAAGCCTTCATATGCACTAACTTTTTAGATGCAATGTGTTTTGATTGGTTGGCCATCTTCTCTTTTATCCTCAGAGGTTGTAATAACCATAGTAGCAGGGTACATGAGCAGCCATTAAAACAAAGAACACTGAAAAGGTCAAAGTAGCACTATGCTGTTCGCTTTTTATACAGTGTTTGTTGAATTAAAAATCTCATTCTTGCAGTAATGGGTATTGCTGGAGGAAAAAGTGCACAAGCAACATAATCTAAAAAATTCCAATCCTCGTGAGGTCTAGTTAGTACCATTTCAAACAAAAGAAATAACACTGCTTCTGACTTAAACTATATTTTTATTTTGTTTCCTAAGAAAATCTTATTTGCATTTCAATAAAATTGATTTACATTGAAATAACAAAGCACAAACATGAAAGAAATAGTTGCAAAAAAGTTTCTTACAAGTATAGAACATTAGACTTCATAACTGAGTGGCAATTCTTTTTTGATGCTTGGTTAAATAACATTGTGTTTCTAAAACATTCCTGAATATTCATATGTTAATTTACATGGCTTTATGCTTCTGCATACTGAGAGTATATCATGTTTCCTTCAACAAAAATAAAAGTCTTTGCATTTTTCTATTATTTGGACTTTCCTGTAGCTATGGGAAATTAAAGTACTACTAGTAGTATAAGATAATTCCTCATTCTAGGAACAGCAGATCTTTCTTGTCTGTTGATTTCTAAAGTGGTATGGAAACCTCTGTGCTTTTTTTTTGATCTATTTATTCCCATATGTACTTCAGTTCCTCACAGATGTAAGCAGACTCTACCTACCCCTAAGTAATTTTGATGAGCTGTCAGTTGGCAGAGTTAGAATTTAAATTTTCACTATCAGTGGCTCAGGTATTACATGAAGAATATTCAGTTCCTTCAGCTGCAATGTTTTTTGTTCCGGCCTAAATCCAATAAACATTTAAACATACAGGCAAGATAATTAGAGCATTTCAAAATCTGCCAAATACCAGTGGATTAAACTGACCAGTTTTTTTCTGACCTATTGAAATACTTTGCATTATGCTATTAGAACATAACTGTAGCAGCACTTCACTTATTTACCTGCCAAGGTTCTAATGAGACATTAATTTCAAAAAACATTTTAGTACATTTTCAAAATAGAAGAAAAAACAGGCATTTGTTAGAGTAAACAGTAAGCTATCACAGAAAAGTGCAATATACCCAGTTTCAAAGCATGAGAATAATTTTGTTATGAATAAATAAACAAGCTGTCCTTATTGCTAGTAATTCAACTCAGCATCATTAAACAATTCTGAAGTCACTGCATAAATAAAAGTGTCAGGCCCTTAGAGTTTTTGTGTATGAACATATAGAAACTCAAATCATGCAGAAAAAATTGAAAGTGTGAACATTTCTGAACCTCAGCAAGCCTTCAACAGAAGACAATAAATCAAGTGCAAAGCTGAAACCCTGTCTCTAACATTCAGTTTTGACATTGGTGTAGACAGTAATATCATTAACAGTTCACTTCTGGTCTGCTTATGATGGGATGCTACCATGGGTCACAGCCTTGGCCTCTGATGTTCCAAGTCAGCTTTCTGAAATGACAGTGCAATCCCATGTGGAGGTACATTAAAAGTTTGTGGAAGATTTTGCTAGAAATAAAAGCTACAGGATAATTCCACCGACAAGAAACAGCTGTTTGTCACCCACTGATTTTGGTCTTATGCTAATTGCCATGCTAACAGATTGTTGATGATTTCTGAAGTTCACAGTCTATGCAGAGAGTGATAGTAATTAGTAGTAAATTGTAGGCAAAAAGGGGGGGGAAGGGATTTCAAATTACATTGTGTACATTATAATTTTCACAAACACTAACTGGGTACTTCTTACAGAGTATCGCTACTCCTTTCTGTTCAAAATTGTAAAAGTATCCTAGCAAGCAGTCAAGGTGTGTTTTTGAAACTCTTCTGGAGACCTGCTGTCTTATGCACTGCTACAATTTTTTTATCTGCTGATCAATTATTTACCAGAACTTACATATATTATTTTAGCTCTTGCAGGAAGTTTCCAACCTGAGAAGCCATTTAACAACTTGTAAAATTGACAAGGTTGAGAAATCCCTTTTACCCTAGATGAACATATAAGAAAACAAAGTAAATTTTTAGCAATAGTTGCTTGTCCAGAGACAAGGGTGTCCTAAAAGAGCCTAGTCTTAAGTTACAGCTTTCATGCTGGTGCTTACCCTGCTGCAGAAAGACCTATTCCAGATTTTTCTCGCACTGCTAATATTAAGGACTTTGGAGGGCTGTTGGAAGGCACTCATATTTGGTTTTAAGGAGTAACAGTGCTGATGGGAAACAGACTGGTTCAAACTAAAAATTCTCTCTGGGAGTGAAGTATAAAAGCTATGAATTGTAAACAAATTATTTAGCCATTAAACAAGGAGCCACTGGAAGTAGCCACAGCACAATTTATGGATTATAATCAATAGTGATAATAATTTTAAAAAAAAAATCACTACAACGGTTTGCAAGGTGACATAGCTCAAATAACATCGCTGTGATAGTTGGTATGTGCTTTCCCATGCATGCATTTCTGTAAAGTAAGTGTAGAGTATTGTTAAGTAAACTTCACAGCCATGGGCAGCTCCAGTGAGCCATTGAGTGCCCTGCTTGTCTCCCTACACACCCCACTCACCCACGGTCGTACCTGGTTTCCTTACCAGTTTGACCCTAGGTTTTCCTTAGCAGAGTCTTAGTCAAGTTCCACAAAACAATGTATTCATTATGCATTAACAGAGCGTCAGCCTAAGCTGATGCATCCAAAAAGGTACCCAGATCCAGAGTCCCCAGGGCTTTTATACCCTCACAGACATGTCTCACTCATCCTCCCGAGTTGTCCCAAGTTTCAGGCGCATCCCTTGTCATTTCCTTTGTTATCCAAGAGGTCAGCAATTCCCGACTCCTGCTGTACCTCCCAGCATCCATTCACCTGGCTGGTGCCACCTGTTATCATGCCCTTTTGTAGTCTCAACGTTCGGCAGTTCACAGCCTCTTGTCCCAGGCTCCCTGCCCAGAGCTCAACTGACATTGCAATCTACATCTCAAGCTGTGGTTTGCAATCAGACCCACCTGGACCAGATGTATCCCTCAACATATGAGTGGTGACACCTAGAGTCCATATAATCAGAAGTACTTCCATTTCTGGATAGTTTTTTCTCCCCCTTGATCCAAAAAAAGATGTCTTCTGTTTCTGTGCAGCTTTGGAATAAGATCTTACAAATGGCATTGACTGTGATCTCATACTGGATGGTATATTAAATCAGAGTATTTTATTTAAACTTCTGTCCAAACAACTGTGTGAGAAGCATATATAAACTGCCACTATCAGACAGTCTTCCCACGTTTGTCCACCTACTGTGCACTATCTCCTAGGTACATCTCTGTCCTTCCCATTTTTTCAACACAATACAAAATCATAGAGACAAGACACTCAATTCAGTTTTAAAACTGAAATACAGGTTAAATTTATATTAAAAGTGATAAAATATACCGTATAATCTAGGAATACTTCAGGAACAATTTTGACAACTTGTTTAGCTTGTAATTAGCAAGTAATTCTTCACTTTTTTTTTCCCCGAGAGCATTATAAGGCCCACCTTTTTTTATAAGTCTACCTAGTATTTCATCTTTTATTTCAGTATTTCCAGCTAATCTCAATTAGCTTGACTAACTCTATTACATTGAATTATATGTTCTAAAATCAATAATTAAAGTCACTGAACTTATTTAATATCCAGTAGAGAATTCATTACACTTCATCAAAGGCACTTATTCAGTGTGAGCTTGGAAGAGTCTTGGAAAACAGCCTGAAAACCCTGCTAACATTAAGAACCAACTAGTTAAGAACCAATCCAAACTTGATCCAATTTTTGTAATGTCAGGAGATTAGAATAATGTATCAACAAGCATTTTTCAAATAACATATAGCCTATTAGTATAATATTCTTTCTAACTGAATTTAATGAAAGAATACTTCTATATTAGTAAATTAGAAAAAAAATAATAAAGCCAAATGTGAAAGGAATAGGGCTTCTATCAGCAAATGATAGAGATTTAATGTTACCTTCCAAATCATAGGACTGAATTCTGACTTTCAATGTTAGTGATACAGGAATGCAAGTCTAAGATGAAAATTCAGGTAGTATGGGCAGGCTTTTAGAATACTAACTTTAAAAATGCTAACAGATTTCCCTACTTACATTTTCTGTCTCAAAATAATAATATTTATTCTCACTACCTTGTTTGAATTTAAATATAAACCTGTTTTTAGATTTTTGATTTTACATTTTCCCAGTCTTTCTACTCTTTGAATTTCCCTAAGTAGGTTAAAGAATTTTACAAAGCTAGTGGAACTTGCTAGTGAAATTCACACAGAAGTCCTAATTAATTCTATTTTTGTAACAGAATGTTTCTGCAAAGACAAAGTTTATATTCAGAATAATTTATATTTGCAGAATCATAAAGTATTGCCATAAAGCATGTGATAGGTTTAATCTAATAAAAATGTAAAATCAAGAGATGTTTTTCCTCAGCCAAAAATCCATTGAAATCACTGTTTTCTGCTGTGAAACAGGAGTAGAAAAAGCCATCTCTTTCTTAAATAAATACAATTTCTTTCTGAAATCAGATGACAACATCCACATTTGGATGACCATTTTTACTAAGAGAGATTAGTACGTTCTATATGAAAATGGCTGAAGAAAACCCCTATGATATGTATTTGCAACTTTCTCATTGACTGAAGTTCAAAATATACCAGAAGCAGCTGGAGAAAAAGGAAAAAAAAAAGAGAAAGAAAGAAAGATAAGGGGGTTGGGATTAGTAAGAGAGCATTAGAGCATTAAAATAACTCAAAAGAACAAGAGACTGGAAATGTTCACAGGCAATTTTGAGGTACAAACAGAATTAAAATGAGCCAATAATATTTACAGGTGAAAACACTGAGCTATCTCCAGTGCTTACTTTGAATAGTCTTATAGTTGCACCATTTCTAAAGCTCTCACCGGTGTTTAAAATATGACTACAGTAATTTACCTCCCAATACAGCATTAAATTTAGCAGTTCTTAATGATCACATATAATCCATTTAATTCTGGTGAACTGCAGCAGTGTGAGTGAAAATTGATGGGAGACTGATATAATTATACCCTACCAATAACCAGATTATTTTAAGAGGCTGTCAAAAAGATTTAAAATGTAAAGATTTTCTAAAGCCATCTTGGAACAGTGTTTGAGTCACTGTCTTTCTTTGCTCAAATCGAGGGGTTTTTTTTTTTCTTTTCTTAGCTCAAAGATAAAATAAAATAACCACAAAGAGACCTGAACTTAATTAAATAACAAAATGTTATCTATCTGAACAACATATATCAAGGAATCACAGTCATAGAATGATTTGGGTTGAAAGGAACATCTAGTTCCTCTCTGCAATGAGCAGAGGTGTCTTCAACTTGCTCTAGCTGCTCAAAGCCCCATCTAACATGAACTTGAATGTTTACAGGGATGAGGCATCTGCAGTCTCTCTTGGAAACCTGTTCCAGTTTCACTACCCTCACTGTAAAAGAAAATGTCTTCCTTATATCTAGTGTGAATCGACCCTATTAGTTTAAACCTTTACCCCTTGTCCTGCCACTACAGGGCCTATGTGTTCACTTCTGGGCCCTCACTGCAAGAAAGACATTGACACACTGGACGATATCCAGAGAAGGGCAAGAAAGCTGGTGAAGGGTCTGGAGCAGAAGTCGTATAAAGACCAACTTAGGGAGCTGGGGCTGTTTAGCCTGGTGAAAAGGAGGTTAAGGGGAGGAGACATTATCACTCTACTACCTGAATAAAGGTTGTAATGAGGTGAGATATTCTCACTCAATTATCCATGCTTCCTAAGGTAATCTTTTCATTCTACTCTATGATGCCAGTCCATGGCTATACTGCATTCAGAGAAGAAAAATAGAATGTGAGAAGTGCATGAGGATTTAACCAACCTTAGTGTCCTGTAGAGTCATAAGTTGGATTTCACATCAAATCTCTTCTTGAGAAAAATGTCAGCCTATGTGACTTACTGTAGCTGACAGAGATGAATATGTAAATATGTATAGGAATTACTAGAATCTTAAGTATTATTCATGCTACACTCCCTTGCCTAAAGAACTAAAAATAAGAATTAATATATGATAGTCATGTAAAATGCATATTACTTTTCTAAATCAGGAACTAAATATTAAAATTCCTTAGTACCACATGGATGCTAAATACTGACTTGATCATGAGAACATTTTTTAACATGAACTAAAAATGTCTGAATAGATGCATAATTATGACAAAGTTCAAAGAAATAAAACTGGACACAGGATCTAAAAGTGAAACAAATTTTTTTAATTCATTATAAGTATTCATTATTATAATTCACACCTTATCCTTCAGTTACTAAGGTGTGTTAGCTTACAGCATTAAATGTAATACTGTAACAAGATGCACAAGAACCAAGGCTGTTTGGACATTCGCTAGACGCAATTTTTTAGATACAGGCATCCTTGGGCTAGGCCTGCTTTGGTACATGAAGAGCAGACTGATTTTTAAGTTCAGACAGGCTCAGCAAAACACTTGATAAGGAACATTCCAAGAACAAACTGTGGTCAAGAGTAAAGTTTCAACCAAAGGACAGAATCAGAAACAACCACCAAGACTCGCAGAAGACCCTCAAAGACCATCGTCTTGATTAACTGATCCTGCATAAAGGGGAGGGGATATGATAATTATATGTGGGATTATGGTAATGATTTCAGGGAAATAATTAGTGTAAGAAGTAAGAAATCACTAACCAATAGAAAACATAGTACTAATCGATAAGAATTAGGTAACTTTTAACCAATGAGCACTAATTCCTCTGCTTGCTGAAATGCATAAATAGTAAAAAGTTTGGATAGCTGGAATGCACATTAGGTAGAATGATTCTCCGTGCATTCAGTGCTGCAATGAAGAATGTTGCTTCCTAATACTACATTGCTGTTAAGGAGTTTTACTCCTGATTTCAGTGAATACCATAGAACATAGTTACTTAGGTCATAGTTACCAGTTACTTTAGAGCAAGTATAAACAATGAGAAATAATGAAAGACTGAATTCTGTAAATCTCTATTTATAATTGCTTTTCAAGCTATTGTCATATAACTTCAGCTTCTAAGACAACAGAGGAGGAGAGGAGCAAAGATACTGTCACTCTTTAAGAATTCACATACCATACTGCCTTAGACCCACATTACTCACATAGCTAAAGACTACGTTTTTATGGCAAAGTGGTTATAATAATGAGCAGTGTGTAAATAACAGTCAGTATAAAACTTAAAAAAACTGTGCAAAAATAGCATAATAATAATGAATAGTGTGACACCTATTTTTAACTACTCACACTTTCAGGAATTGTGCATTTTAGGTGTAGTACAAAAAGGTGTCTGATAACATCAAATTTTGAACATGCATGAAGAAGTTAGATAGGGGTTGCCCTAACTAAGGTCCTGCACCTGGGCTGGGGCAATCCCAAACACAAGTACATGCTGGACAGAGGACAGTTTGAGAATAGCCCTGATGAGAAGGACTTGGGGTTTCTGGTGAATGAAAACCTGGACATGAGCTGGCAATGTGCACTTGTAGCCCAGAAACCATCTGTATCCTGGGCTGCATCAAAAGACACATGGCCAGCAGGTGATTCTGCCCCTCTACTCTAAATTTATGAAACATCACCTGGAGGACTGTGTTCACATCTGGGGCCACCAACATGAGGGCATGAACCTGCTGGAGCAAGTCCAGCAGAGAGCAAAAAAGATGATCAGATGGCTAGAGCACCTGTCCTATGGAGATGGGTTGTTCAGCCTGAAGAAAAGAAGGCTCTAGGAAGACCTCATAGTAGCCTTCCAATACTTGAAGGGGACTTAAAAGAAAGCTGGAGAGGGACTTTTTGCAAGGGCACGCAGTGTATGCAATGGGGAATGGCCTCAAACCTAAAGAGGGTAGATTTAGATTAGAAGTGAGGAAGAAATTATTTACTGTGAGGGTGGTAAGGCACTACAATAGGTTGTCTAGAGCAGTTGTGGATACCCAATCCCTGGAAGTGTTTGGGTTGGATGACAGTATGAGCTACCTGGTCTAGTGGAAGGTGTCCCTGCCTGTGGCAGATGGATTGGAATGAGGTGATCTTTAAGGTCTCTTCCAACCCAAACGGTTCTATATTTCTATGATAAATGTTCCAGTAAGGTTCATTGTGATTTGTGTAAGAATGGGTCACATTTCACTTATAACAAAAAGCAACATATGATGTTTCCTTAAAGTGGATCTAGGATATCTTTTTTGAATGATAATGACTAGAGAATGTACTGGTCACTACTAAATTGATTAAGACCTGGGTAATTCTCACATCCCTACAACTGTCAGCTGAAGAAAATAATAATCAAATGAGTGTATTTCAAACATTTTCCATGGGGTCTGAACTAATATTAAATTTTTAATCTATGATCTGGAAACAAACATGGAAATCATCGCTGGGAAGATTTATATATGTCATAAAAGTTAGTGGAATGAGATGTAATGCAGAGAACACACTCAAAACCCCCCATCAGGATTATTTGATAAGTGCTGCACTTAAATAGCATTACTCTGTACAGCCATATTGCAATTATAAATCTAGAAAGAAGGAATGCAAGCCATACCTACTCAATGAATGACTGTTTCTTTATGGAGAATTTGTTTTCTTAGAAGGTTTTGGTAAATTGTTTGATGCAGCTGAATGAGTATATTCCTCTGCAGCCCATATGCAGGGTAAAATGTTACATTAATGTAATACTAAATCATACATTATTAGAGACTGAAATGTCAGGTTGAACTAGAACAAGTTTAGTGTATGCTAGAACATGTAATTCACAATTATATGATACTTGTTTATTCTGTTGGAATCATCTTAGGGGCGATGAATTTCTTTCCTTACCTTATCTCATGTCTGTTGTGGTTTAATCCCAGTCAGCAACCAAGCCCCTCACAGCCGTACGCTCACTCCTCCACCAGCAGGATAGGAGAGAGAATCAGAAGGGTAAAAGATAGAAAACCCATGGGTTGAGATAAAGATGGTTAATTAGGGAAAGCAAAAGACACACACACAAGCAAAACAAAACAAGGAATTCTTTCACTGCTTCCCATGGGTTGGCAGGTGTTCAGCTATCTCCAGGCGCGCAGGGCTCCATCACGCATAATGGTTACTTGGGAAGACAAATGCCATCACTTCACATGACCCCCACTTCCTCCTGCTTCTTCCCACTTTATATACTGAGCAT
>NW_008670936.1:0-8972 GCF_000695815.1 Acanthisitta chloris
TTCTAATATCTAACATAAACTTCCCCTGAAGTTTCTTCCCTTTCTTTTCCTGTGGCTGATAAATGAAATTGTAAGCAGTTGGCACACAAAGTGTGTGGTATATTGCCTATTAGATTGCCATATTTTTCTCACTGTTTGGTTTTGCTGTTCATCTTTTGTTTTCTGCATCTCCTCTAGGATCAGCACATTTCTTGCTTTTATACAGCACACGATGCTATGGGGTTGTAAATTCTAAGTGATGTCTGACTCTCTATTATAGTATTAATTTAATTATGTTTAGTTGGAATAAACATGATTAAGGCAAAAAGTAGATTAATAAATGATTTAATCATATAACATATAATTAATTGTATTGATTATTGATAATTATATTAATAATAAGTTCATCAAGAAGTATCTGTATATTTCTCTGAATGGGATCATAGAAAATTGTACTGGAATTACAATACCTCCACTGGCCAAGCCACTACCCAGCTCTGGGTTTTTCCCTTCGGTCAGGATGTATTAATGAACTCTCTACTTTTACAGGCTTAACTCTGACTGCACAAAATCTTTGTGTAATCTTGTCACTTAGCTGGAATCCAATCCTGATTGACTCAATGTTAAGTAGAAAAGTAATCTTACACTGGCCTACAAGAATACACACCAACCACTTGTGGCCATGCATTCCTTCCCTCCCCCTGTCCTTGCTCTTTGGCCACTCTACAATCTCAGGAATCCAGAAAGACTCATTAGGTCTCAGCTTTGATTTATGAGTTTGGCAATTCATGTTCCATTGACCTTTCATACCTGAATTTCAGAAACTAAGAAAGGGACAGCACTGTCCATACCAGGAGCTCCCATCCTAACCAAGGAGAGGGACAAGGGATGTAGTTGGCCATGCCCAATAACCTTAGGACTTTACTTAGCAACAACCTGGAGATTGGGAGATGACTAAAGCCAAACATCTTGCAGTTCTTTTAGCAGTAAGTGAGCCCCTTTGAGCTCTCCTGGACCAGAGCAGGCTGCTGTCCCCCTCTGAGTGTCCCACTCTTAGAGGTCACCAACCCCCAAGTTCACCAAAAGTTGATGATGGGGCCAGGGCTGACACCCCCCACTCCTTGAGGCTCAACCCTTAGCCCATTAAGAAATGTGAAGCATCCAACCTGAGCATATCACTGAACTCAAGGGAATTTAACAGGTTTACACCTTTGTACATACATCTTTGTGAATGTGTGAATTGTTTAAATACCTTATGGCAAGTGTATATATCTCTGCCATCTCAGATCTAGAGTGAAATTACTGCTGTGTTTGTAGTAAATCCTATTGAATCATTTTGGAAGTGTTAAATTAGTCAATGATTTAAGTGCTGCTAAATCCTTTAGACATGATCTGTTGATAGAATCTGAGGTAGGTTTGGCAAGGGGGTTCACTCTGAAACTCATGACTACATGGGTGAGTTTCTTACCCTTTGCACTCTTGGGTTTTTTTTTATCCCTTGTCTCCATGCAAGTCATTTTACATTGATCCTCATCCAATTTTCCTTTGTAGGCTTTATCTAAGGTATTAGATACAGTAAGATTAGTAAGCATTAGAGTGAACCTTGCCACCAAACCCTGTTAATTTGAGCTTTCACAGGCCCAAATACCTTCGATGGTGATTCTTTAAGCAGCCTAGCCACTCATTCATGACACTGTTGCACTAGCTCAATGATAGTAGCCTAAATTGTACTATTGTTGCCATCCTTTGCACTGTGGCTGTAAACCTTCCTATCAGGCAGGGCATCATTTCCAATGGATATATCTGTAGGCCTTTAAAGGACTCCAGGATAGTTTCTAATCTTGGACATTAAATCCAGGCAAACGTTTTCAACATAAATCCATTTATTTCATGGAAAGTGTGATATGTCCTGTTGAGCTTCATGGTACTTTACAAAAAGTAAAATCCAAAGTAAATGAAAGTGCTTACAGCAAAATTTTGGTTTTATACATTGTCTGATTACTGTAGTTCCACTTTTCTTTAAGAGAAAATTGGTAGTTTTTGCCATGAATGTTCCCACTCTTCCCACTACTTTTTTCTTGGAGGTAAATATTCTAGAAGTGTCCTGAGTACATCTGATTTGTTGAAGCTGAGAAATTGCGAAGCATGTAGAAAGGAGCAGTGAAAAATCTATAAGCATTAATTACTTCTCTAGTAATTACTGTTGTATTTTCTCATTTTTGGTCTATGCTCTTAGTCATTGGTTTTAGTCACCCCAACAGGAATGACTAATGTGACTAGAAAATAAGGAAGCATCTTCAAAGAGAAGCAAAATCTATTAATGATGAAAATGACAAAGGGGGAGAAACTAAAGTGCCTAAGATCTAACTTTAAAATCCCTCCAGATGATGCAGTGATTCCTGAGGGCAGATCCCCAGGACAACAGAGCCAGGGGGATGTGACAGGCCATGAGCCTTTGGTGTAATTCTGTAGCCTAAAGCTTTTTTTTTTTTAATAAGTTTGTTTTAACCAGGCTATATTTAGAGCTTTACCTTGAAATTAGATACAGGACTTACAGGGTTGTCACATAGAATTAAAGCATTTCAGTGCCATAAGGATGTACTCACCTGTATAACCATTTATAGGCTTACAGGCATTGTAAGGTCCTTGGTTTCTATCAGGGAATCTAAACTTTTATCACTGCAAATTGGCTACCTTAAGACATTATATAAGCAAGAGAGCTGTCTCTGGGATTTGTTAGATAACGTCGTAACAAAAACTATAGTTCTTATGCATCAAACTTATGAGTGATAATGAAAATACTATCTCTTTTGGTATAATTTGTCAGCTAAGAAACAACAACCAAATAAGAAATTTTTAAAAAAACCAGCCCCACAAGGAGTAGGGTTTTAGCAGGATGCTGCTAGCTCTGAGCCAGAAATACAGTCCTGGGAGATTTGTCCATTGGTTTCAGGTGCATGAGATGTTCTAGAAACTGCAAAAGCCTTCATAGCTCTGTTTGGTGCTAAAGCAAAAACATGTACTCTGTCACTGTAAAGTGTAGTTTTCTGAAATATTAAAATGGATGAACAGTCCCAGCTCTCTCAGCCTTTCTTTAGGAGGGAAGGTCCAGTGCCTTCATCAGCTTTGGAGGCCTTTGTTGGGTTTTCTTTAGTACCTCTGTGTCTCTCTTGTACTGGTATGACCAGAATTGGACACAGCAGTCCATTGGCCTCACCAGTGCTGAGGAGAGGAGGAGGAGGATCCTCTTGATGCAGCCAAGGATACTGTTAGCCTGCTTTGCTGCAAGGGCAACTTGGTGTCCAACAGGGTACACAGGGCAAAGAGATGTCTTCTCTGTGCAGATATAAACCTGAAATTTGAAAGACATTACATTGGCAAAGTGATTTGGCTTTTGCCTATCGTGATTATTTCTTCTCTCTTAGTCTTGATCATTTTGCAGTGTTTGCTCCTGATCAAGGCTGAAATTTGTGCTTTATATAGAGTTCTTAGCTTTGGGAAACTCCATACAATTCAGGACTTGTTTGTGAAGTAGTTGTGTATGGTTTCACTACAACTTGATAGAGAAAATGTGTTCATCTTCTGCCTTCCTCTGGCACTATCAGGCATAGCAGTGAAAACAGAACTTGAGCTCAAACTGCAGTGCACTGGTACCATAGCATCAGTCAGCAGTTTTTCAAGCCAGGCAAACATCTCTTCTTGGCAGTGTCCTCCTGTCATTGTGAGAGGCAGATGAGGGGACAGCATTGTGCTTCCTGGAGGGGCAGGAAAGGTTTGCAGACTAGTTTTCCCTTGGAAACTTTGAACCTTATGTGTACCAAGAGGTTTAGGGCACCTGAGTCTGTCCAGTGAGAAATAACTCCTCTTTCCAGTCTGCACAGGATGCTGATGCTCCGTCGTGTCTGTCTACCTTTGTTGACCTGCACTATGTCTAAACGTGGTGAGAGATGAATGATCCCAGCTCTGTTCTGGTCTGTAGACAGTGTCCCTGTGACAGGTTAGCAAAATGCCTTTGCATGATTTGTTTCACTGCAACAAATTCTAGTGTCCTCATAATTCTGGCTTTCACAGAATATCAGCAGCTTTGTTCTTCTTGCCATGATTTCCAGCTACAATGAGAAGCATGGAAAGGAAATCTGTGGCTACCATTGAGTCAATGCCTAGATGCTTTGCATGACCTAACAGTGAAAAGGATTTTGTCTCTTTTATCTCATTTGTTACCAGGCTGATTTAAATGATTTCATATCCATGGAAATGCAAGAGAAATTCCATTAGTTGTAGCTTGTGGTCCCAAGTGCCCAAAATAAGCCAGTAGCTTATCTCCTACCCAGGAAAGCATTGCAAAACATTTTGCACCTCCTCACTCTTGTAGTGGCTGTTTAAAGGGGTTTTTTTGTGGCATATCAGTATGAAATAGTAATCAAGGAGAAAAAATATTTTTATTCACTTGTTCACATAAAGAGCAACCAATATTGGGAAATAACTTGCACTGTGAATTCTAACACATGACACAATCAGGAAAATCTAACCAGGGTCAGTCTATCCAGGCAGACAGAATCAAATCCACAGTTTTAATGGTTTCTCGTGTGTTTTCATCTTCTCTACCCATGAGGCTGTGAGTGACCTCACTTAAAGATTAATCTTTTCATTAGAAACAGTAATACTCCTCCAGTGCCTTCCTGAGCCAGAACATTTCTTTCAAGCAGATGAGAGATATTTTTCCAGAGCTGCTATTTTCTGCTCTGTACAAGTTTCTGGAGACTGAGATTCTGTTCTTTCTCAAATGCTGTTTTCTATTGATCTCAACTCAGAAAATTTTTCAAGTTAGAAGAGGATGTGCAACATATTTATGGTATTCACAGGACACAGGAGTTTTTATAATCTATCTGAAAATAGGGGGTGAGGGAATAGAACATGGCAGCACTATTTTTTTTCCACAATTCATAATAGAATTTCTAAGCTCAAAACTGCAGATTTTTTTCAGTGAAGGAATTGATGATTCAATTAAATACCACGTGCAGCATATTTCCTTTTTCCCATCAAAGAAAGAAATGGAATGTTTTCAATTTTGTCCTTTTTTTTTCCTGCCTTAGGTTGCTTTGTAAGTGACAGGGTGTTTTGCAAAATAAAACTTGCATTTGGGATGAAAGTTGTAGAGTTTATAATTACCAGGCATGCAGTTCAGAACTAACCTTCAAATCCAGCCCTGTATCCAACTGAAGTAGCTATAACCCCATGGTAGACCCAGAATTTTGACTGGCCAGGGTAGATTCTTAATTTCACACTGCAAAACTCTTTCAATATCTGTTCCAAGTTATTCCAAAGCAGCACAATGCTATTAAAAACTTTTGGGAACTGGAGAACTTGTGTTATTTGCCTTTCCAGTGTCAACTTCTTTAAACATTGACAGAAAAATCCTGACACTGGAAAGGCAAATGACACTTCTTTAAACATTGACAGAAAAATCCAGAATTGCCCAGATCAGACTGTTTCTTTTTCTGTGAGACTTTGTGCATTAGATATTTCACAGTAATAATTTCTCTATGGCCAAATCTCTTGTAATTATATCTGAACAACTGCAGGTTATTGTTAGAAATATATTTATGGAATAATTATGTGGAATGGATTTTGGAGTGCTTTTTATGCAGTATGGATGCTGCAATCCCAGAAACAGTAATAACTTTCAGTAAGAACTTGTTGGAATTCATAAGGGTCTAACAGGCTGGAGGAAAGGACATGGTTATGTTTTGTTTTGTTGTGTTTATAGGGGGAAAGGGACAGACCCAGGAAAACCAACCTGAAAAGGAAAATCACATAGTTCCTTAAAACTGGTTCTAAAAGTTACTGGGTTTTTTTTGCTGTGAGGGAGTTGAAATGTCTAGTGATCAATGCCAGAATTCTCTAGGATATCAAGCAGTTTTAGTGCTGTGATATGCTGTATTTAAAACACAGCAAACTGAAAAATTATAAACGTCATCAGTAATCAGAGTCTCTTGCAGATTCTGGGACAAGGGAGAAGTTCTGAGTTGGGTTGTTTACAAATTTTTAAGCATCTGTGTTATGGCATCCTTCAAATAGAGGCAAAGGCATCCCCAGACCTCCCCAGGCACCTCCCAGGGATTAATTAATGTACCTGAGCCAGTAAGGAGCCAAGTGTGAGCATTGGCCTCAGTGATATTTAGTAGGCACATTCACACTTTGTGATTAGTCTAAGGGTCAAAGTAAAATAAGATCAATGAGTAAAGACTGCTAAAAGTGACCTTTAAGCACTACTACCAGATGGGAAAAAGCCCCATGAGAATATGGACAGTTAAATTGAGATCATGGCAATGAGATGCTCCAAAAGCTACACTAATATTGTCAAAACTACTGTTTTCCCAGAGAGAAAAAAAAGCAAAACATATTTTGATGAAAACCTCATCAGGTTTCTACTTGGGTAAATAAAACTAAGTGATTGTGATCAGGAAAATACTTGATTTTAAGAAGAAGCTTTAGAAGGTCCCAGCAGAGAAGTGAGAGAGAAAATCTGGAGTGTTTTACAGGTTTTCTGCAATGAATGCACCAAGGATACAAACAAGGTATGTAGGAGAGGAAAGTCCCTACACCAAGGAGACAAGGTATGTAGGAGAGGAAAGTCCCTGATATCTGGTTTGGGAAAGCATTGATTATTAATATAAAGGTGAGGAACTTGTGGATTTTATTTCACTTTAGCTAGATGAATAATGCAGTTTTCCTCTGTGCTCTTTCTCTCTAGTGGCAAAAGTATTTGGAAAATAAAAGGAGTTCAGTATTTCTGTTCTGAAGGACTGAATAATCTGCAGTGACCCTTCCTCATTTTCAGCCTATCCATCTCCATTCTGTTAGCAAAGAAATAGGTTTGTTTGTTTGGCTTCATCTCATCAGCAAGGAAAAATATCTGTTTACTGTGACATCCTCTCCACTGGTAATTTTATGATAGTTAATCACATCCATCAGATTTCTTCTTTCATGTTACTTTGCTGTGAGAAACTGTAGCTATTTATAGTAAATTAATCTGAAAGAGGCATCAAAAAATGCCTCTCCTTTCATTTTGAAAGTAGTAATTTACATTTGTGCCATTTATGTTACTTCTGTGACAACTTGACTAGTGCTGCAATTAACAGTGTCTAATGTTCTCCATGAGAAATCTGTTTCTCAGCCATTCATCATTCAGAGATAAATATTTACTCCCCATTCCAATGAGTCTCATTGCTTGGGACCAACTATTTATCATTCCCTAAGCTAGAGGCAACAAAATCATATTGGTGCTTTGGTTACTCCAAAATAGCAAACTTTGAGATGTTGTTCACTGCTGACTAGTTAATGTGGGGTTAATTAATTGTACAAACTATAGCAAAGGGCTTGGACTCTAATTTCACTCACAAACTTAGTTTATTTATTTGAAAATAAAGTGAGTTTAAAAGCAATTTTGCCTCTATGTAGCCAAGTCAAATTAATATCATATAAGGAAGTTTACACCTGACATTTCCTTACTTTTACTTGGTGTTGTGAAGTGCATGTTCATTTGAATTTTATTTTTTCCTTCACTTTTCACATATTTACTTCTCTTGTGGGAATTATATTTTTCTCCAGCAATTTGTGCTTTTCCAGAGAGGTTTTTCTGTCTCTTCCAGTCCAGGCATAGATTGTGTGTGTTTCAGTGAATGAAGAGTGACAGGAAAGGGCAGATAAATGTGTTAGGGTTTTTTTTTTTTTGTTTGTTTATTTCTTTATCAAAGCAGCATCAAGTTTCTGAAGGTTGTTTTCTTTGTAAAGCAGGTCAGTCAAAGGAGACAGGCAGGGAGAAAACTCTTATCATCTTGTTGTACCACAGTCCTTGCTTCAACTTTTACCCTGAATTAAGTGCTGAGGAAGAAGGGAAAAGGCTCCACACTCTTCCTCACATCACCTATAGCTTCTTCTGCTCTTCAACTTTATCTGAGCTGCAGAGCTGAGAATACTTTGCAGGGATTGTCCATGGGGAAAGCATCATGATATAAACCCAAGCTTTGAAGTGTTGACATTCTTACCTAACTCTACCCTGCCTGCTTTGATTTTCTATCATTTTGAATAGAGACTTAGTTTTTAGACAAGGATTTTCTTTCATGACCAAAGTGTTGCATCATGAAATTCAGGGGTTTTTTTTCCATGAAGAAACATTACAGTACAAGGTGTATATCAGCTCAATTAAGCACATACAGCTCTTATCTTCATCCCTGTGGTGCTAAAACAGTAATTGTTCTGAGAGGCTACAAAGGAAACCGTGACTCAAGTAAGGACAAGATGTTCCAATTGATCTCAATTACTCTAATGTAACTAATTCTTTTGTCCACCATCTAAATTTAATGCTTCTGTCTCCCCGAGGATTTGTCACAAGATCTCTTCTATTATTGGGTCTGTGTTGACCTGTCGCTGTCTGCATTCTCAACCAAACTGAAATAATTGCCTCAATTTACCTGACAATTCTTTTGAGGTCTCAATTCATCACAGTATTTTAAGTGTTTGAATTAGCTACACCTGAATCATTAGTTCAGTGTGTCTTCAAAGGATCAGATTTTAACTTCTACTTTTTTTTTTTTTTTTTTGGCAGTTGGTCATTTGGGGTTTTCTTTACATAGAGATACAAAGGGCTAAACTGCTGTAACTGGACATAATTGATACTCATGAACACTTCATTTGGGCATGGGATTACAGCCTTCACTAGAGTTATTCCAGATGCAGATCATAAAGAAAATAAAAAAAAATTCCGTTAAACAGTCCTAGTAGGGTGAAAATATGCCTAATGGTAACTAGTTTGATCTTTTCTGCTTTCAGCATCCTTTCAACACCAAAACCAGCCTGACAGCTTTGCAAACAGGGCACTTATCCAGTAGTTTTACCCCTTTCCAAGGCAGAGCATCCTGCTACAGTGAGCAAAGAGCCCTGAGCTGCTTTGGAAAGAGAAGTTATTTGCAGAAATTTGTGGCTGGGTTGTT